>NW_024748691.1:0-18345 GCF_018991925.1 Homarus americanus
AACCTCACCTAACCTAACCCCTCCCAAAGGGAGAGTTCGTGTGTTTAACCATAAGGTGAAATAAGCTAGGACTGGGGGGGAGCGAATCTTCAGGTAATCTTTTCAATTCTTCAAACCCCAGCAGCATGTGGCAGTACGTTGTCCTGGTAGGTCGGTACAAGCTGTATCAGGAAACTTTCTTCACCTTTCCATGAACTCACATCATAACAGTGAAGGTATCGAACGAGAACCAAGCTGTCTTCATCCTCACGCCGCGACAGTATTCAACAATAACGCCACGGTTCTCTGCTCTTAGGAATCTCAGGTGTGTTAGAGTGATCCCGGAACCACCTTTAACCCTGGCAACTCTCAAAAGGTTCTCGAAACAATGTCGACTTAATCGGAAACTAAAAAAAAAAAAAAAAGGCAAATTTCCACCATCAATGTTCTCAGTTCGTTTCACACCAACAACACTCCCGCAACGGTCAAAACTTAGCTAGTGAAGCCCTAAATTTATCTCGGGTGTCATGTGTAAGAATCAAGTCAAGTCACCTGCTCCCCCTGGTGGTTAGTCATCCTACAAAAGGTGTGATGATCTGTTCAAATTATTTTCTAAGTGTGATTACCTCCAAACCCAGACCTAGATGAGACAAAGAGCCTGTTTTTACTGTGTGTGTGGGAGGCCTACATTAGTATAGGCCTATATACAGAGAAAATATTATGTTCTTCGTGGTTTCCCTCTACCTGTTAAAGAATGCAAAAGAGGTACTGCAGGGTTTCTCACGAATATTTGGATAATTAAGTGCAACGCATCCTCGAACACTAAGCTCATCTGTGGCCACACTGAGCACCTTACTTGTTAGTGACCACCTTGAGTACTGAGCTCCTCTGTAGCCACATTGAGCACCTTACTTGTTAGTGGCCACCTTGAGCACAGCAGGTCACACGTCAAAGCAAAAGACTCATAGTAAAAATTAAATTAAACGAAACGAAAAAAAATAACCACACTAAACTAAATTAAACTAACATAACGTAATCTAACCTAACCTAACATAACCTAAATTAATCTATCCCCAGGTATCGTAAAGGTGTTTAATCATCAAGTGACAAAAATAAGGTGTGGGGGCTAATCTTCAGGTGATCACCACTAACTAATAGTGTTCATTCGTATACCTGGTACACTAAACGCTGGAGGCAACAGAAGCACCTCCTGCAGCACAACATCACCACATCACATTACATCACATCAAAGGAATGGAAGATGAGAGAGAGAGAGAGAGAGAGAGAGAGAGAGAGACTACTATTGTGGCACTCCAGGATAAACACCAATCTATTCTCTCATCAGCTAAGGAAAACACCGCCACAAACACATCACTCGGGGAGCCTCTGCTTCCTCCGCCGTGTGTTGATGACGACCAACACCTGTGGGAATTACCTGTGAGTGTGTGTGTGTGTGTGTTATAGCTAAAACATAATGTGTGGATTAGAATTGCTGTACTTGTGTGTATGTATGTATATATGTAAGTACTCTGTGTGTATATATGTGTATGTACTGTGTATATGTCTAGTTTATATGTACTAAAAGGGGTCTTTATACATCATCAGTGTAGAGAGTGTGGGCACATACGCTCGATGTCAACCACGGTCAGCGCCCGACTTCAGGTGTAGACACATATGATAAACCACACCCACAAGCCGATCGACATACATACACACGTGTATACACCAGCGAGCTCATACAACAGTGTTTCTACTCTACACACAAATATTATACACACGCACACAACATAAACACGTACTGTACATACAAAAAACAAAACAAAGCATACACCACACACACACACACACACACACACACACACGTGATGATTTATTAGTTCCTTATTACTCACGTCCTCAGGTAGATGGTTCGTGCCTTGAAGATCCTTAGTCCACCCGGGGAGAGGGAGGGAGGGAGAGAAGTGAGGGAGGGAGGGAGGGAGAGAAGTGAGGGAGAGGGAGGGAAATGTGAGGGAGAGAGCAATGAGTGAGAGAGGGGGAGAGAGAAATGTCTTAAGAGAAAATAGGAGAGAGAGAGAGAGAGAGAGAGAGAGAGAGAGAGAGAGAGAGAGAGAGAGAGTCCTACTAATAATAAACCATTACCTCTTCATGCCATTCCTCTCCCATTAATAACCAGCCAATTACACCATAACCACCTTGTTTACGAGTCCAGATTACGACCAAGTGGATAACTAGGGATGCTGGCTCGTTTACACCTCACACACGTATCTGTCATACAATATATTATAACAAATGCGATATACTCCTCCTGTTCCTGTTAAGAAACGTAAACACTTCCAGGTAACAGATATATTTCACTATAACGGTAGAGTCTGTTAGCCTAATTACACATCATATAAATATAACGTAGTATGCGATATACTATGTCAGGTAGAGAGTCTAACCGCTAAGCTATATCGGGTTTATAACAGAGAGAGAGAGAGAGAGAGAGAGAGAGAGAGAGAGAGAGAGGTGTACCGTACAGGAAGATGGAGAGGCGTGTCATGGGGAGGACGGATGCTGTGAACACTCAGCTGTGTGATATTGATTCATCTCCCGCGAGAGACGATGATAATGTTGTCTCTTGTCTCTACTCGGCTAAGAAGATATTTTAGTCCCTTAACCGAGTAGGTGTGGAGATTGTCTCTTACCACACAGGGAGAAATCTCTCATCTCGACCCCTACAACAGAGAGATCTCATCTACTAGGTCTTACGTTTTGAGACAGAAATAATTTACTTTTTTCTTTACCGAGACATATGTTTACCTCCACCTCCGTAAGAAGGAAGACCCACCTCACCCTCTACCTGTGACGGCTCCTCCTGTAGTGTCTTTCTGCCTCACGCGTCATTATTCACAGTGAGGCTGAACTTTATTCCCCTTAAATGGCAAGGTGAGAGGGACATCTTATTGGCTTCCCTCATACACCGCATATAAGATGGACCCTTTGGACTGGGTCCCACTAGGACTGGGCCCCACCCTTCACTCATCAAGCAACACAAGTAACACCTGCACCATACACTCATCAAGCAACACAAGTAACACCTGCACTATACACTCATCAAGCAACACAAATAACACGTCACTATACACTCATCAAGCAACACAAATAACACGTCACTATACACTCATCAAGCAACACAAGTAACACCTGCACTATACACTCATCAAGCAACACAAGTAACACCTGCACTATACACTCATCAAGCAACACAAATAACACGTCACTATACACTCATCAATCAACACAAGTAACACGTCACTATGAACTCAACCTGTAAGCTGTAGTGTTACTTCAGTAAATTGACTGTGTTGTGTTTTAGAGAGTGTGACCACCACCACCACCACCACCACCACCAAAAACAACAAAAACAACAAAAACAACAAAGACAACAACGACAACAACGACAACAACAACAACAACAACAACAACAACATAAAAAATAAAAATAATGACTAAAACAACAATAGTAAATAAATAAAACAAAAAAAATAACAAATACTGGACAAGAGAATCACTATGCAAGTTAAGGTGATTCAGGCGACATAGTTCAGGGGTGAACCATCAACCAATCCCGTTAGAGAACAATTACCTCTGTCATAACACAACGAGAGTAACCACGCCTCCCTTGTTATTTCTTATAAGGAATCACCAACACTAACGACGTCATCTTGAGGTTACCGACACACACTACCACTAACCACATCCTCTCGTAGTTATGTTTCTGGGACACACAGCAACACTAACCACCCCCAGTCGGACTTAATGATCTGAGAAACACAGCAACAATATCCACCCCCAGTCGTAGTTAATGATCTGAGAAACACAGCAACACTAACCACGTCCTTTCCGAGTTACGGCTCTGAGAAACACAGCGACACTAACCACCCCCAGTCGTAGTTAATGATCTGAGAAACACAGCAACACTAACCACGTCCTGTCGTAGTTAATGATGGCTGCAACAGCACTAACCACGTCCTTTCCGAGTTACGGCTCTGGCTGCAACAGCAATATCCACCCCGGTCGTAGTTAATGATCACGAAAACACAGCAGCACTAACCACGTCCTGTCGTAGTTAATGATGAAAACACAGCAACACTAACACGTCCTTTTCCGAGTTACGGCTCACGACACAGCAACACTAACCACGTCCTGTCGTAGTTAATGATGAGAAACACAGCAACACTAACCACGTCCTTTCCGAGTTACGGCTCTGAGAAACACAGCGACACTAACCACCCCCAGTCGTAGTTAATGATCTGAGAAATACAGCAACACTAAACCACGTCCTGTCGTAGTTAAGGATCTGAGACAGTTGGGCAATACGTAAAGAGCCCTGATGAATTGCCCCTTATAACTACCTGCCACATGAGTACATATGTCAGTGGCGGTGAGAGAGTCTCCTGAGGAAGACGTGACCGAGTAGTAGAACTGGATCTTTGTTCTCTGGCAGGTCAGGTGGGCCCCAGTACTAATAGACCAGGGAGAAAATGGGCCCCAGTACTAATAGACCAGGGAGAAAATGGGCCCCAGTACTAATAGACCAGGGAGAAAATGGGCCCCAGTACTAATAGACCAGGGAGAAAATGGGCCCCAGTACTAATAGACCAGGGAGAAAATGGGCCCCAGTACTAATAGACCAGGGAGAAAATGGGCCCCAGTACTAATAGACCAGGGAGAAAATGGGCCCCAGTACTAATAGACCAGGGAGAAAGAATATGTAAAAATGTGGTGATAGTTCAGTGTGTATTTACGGATTACCTGTATATTAGCCCCCCCCCCACAATTAGTTTCACCTGATGATTAAACAACCTAATGCAATTTGAAGGGGGTTAGGTTAGGTTACCATTAGGGTGGTCAATCACAAGATGAAATAACTTGGGGGTAGCTAATCTTCAGGTGATCCGTTTAAGTTGTTACTGTCCAGGTGATACTCTGTTATTTAATTATTTTCTTGAGACACACGTAAGGTATAAGTCATGAGAGCTGCAGCACCGCTATGTTATTGTTATTGTTGTTGTTTACTTTGTGTCTGTATCATTCTGGGTGAGTAAACAGTTTCAGTAGTTGTAATGGGCCCTCACGCAACCCTTAAACAGTAGGATTCGAAACTGGTGCCATTTGGGACTGGACTGGGGCCTATTGATAATGGGAGTGATGTGAGTGTGGATCTAACTGGACCACTCGAGGTTCGTCAGAAAATAGAGTCGAAAGAGCACAGAGACTACAGGAGTTGTATACCCTCCCTCGTGTCCATTTACGGGCGAGTAACGGGGTGTAACGTGACGTCTAATCAGCATTGAGATCCTACCGTAACTAAATCTATTCTCCTCTCTATAGTTAAGCAATAAGAGAGGTACCCTGAGACTCGACCGAAACATAATGCATTATACCCTGCAACACCGAGAGAGAATATATGTTAGCTACGATTGTTTGATGATACGAGAGATGAATTTAGGGTACAGAATAATTTACGAAGCGTTGAGAATCCCAGAGATGATTAAAGGGGAAAAATAGGTTAAGAGAAGATACTGTAGAGACTCCGGGTCGTGTACTGCCACATGCCAGAGGTAATAGACGGGTATATTTAGTTCTTGAGCCAGACTGTTAATTAGGGAAAATAAGCAAGCGACTCCTGAAGGCTCCTGACGGGGATGGACGACTTACATCTGTGAGTGTCAGACGCCCTGGTGCAGCACAAAGGTTAACAGGAGGCGGTGCTGGGGGTGGTGTAGGTGGTAGTGGTATGGGTGGTAGTGGTATGGGTGGTAGTGGTGGTGTGGGTGGTAGTGGTGGTGTGGGTGGTGGTGGTGTGGGTGGTGGTGGTGGTGGTGTGTGGTGGTAGTGTGGTGGTGTGTGGGTGGTGAGCCCAGTGGTGGTGTGGGTGTGGTATGTGTGTGTGGTGGTGGTGGTGGTGTGTGGTGGTGTGGTGGTGGTGTGGTGGTGGTGGTGGTGTGTGGGTGGTAGTGGTGGTGTGGGTGGTGGTGGTGGTGGTGTGTGGGTGGTGGTGGTGGTGTGGTGGTGGTGATGGTGTGGGTGTGAGGTGGTGGTGGTCAGTGGTGGTGGTGGTGGATGATGGGTGGTAGTGGTGGTGTGGGTGGTGGTGGTGGTGGTGTGGGTGGTGGTGGTGGTGTGGGTGGTGGTGGTGGTGTGGTGTGGTGGTGGTGTGGGTGGTGGTGTTGGTGGTGTGGGTGGTGGTGGTGGTGTGGGTGGTAGTGGTGGTGTGTGGGTGTGGTGGTGGTGGTGGTGTGGGTGGTGGTGGTGGTGTGGGTGGTAGTGGTGGTGTGGGTGAGGGTGGTGGTGGTGTGGGTGGTAGTGTGGTGGTGTGGGTGAGGGTGGTGGTGGTGGTGGTGTGGGTGGTGGTGGTGGTGTGGGTGGTAGTGGTGGTGTGGGTGGTGGTGGTGGTGGTGTGGGTGGTGGTGTGGTGGTGTGGGTGGTGGTGGTGGTGTGGGTTGTGTACAGTATTTTGCCGCTTGGCAGCTACTTATGTGCACCCACACTCATCCTGTGAGCGACCAGCGCAAAAGGATGGTAAGAGGGTTTACAAGGGTCATAATAATTAACCCCGTTGTCAGGATATTATGGCACTGAAAGTTACACAGTATTTCATTTACATTATTTGTTTAGTTCTATACATAAAGGGTAACTTATTCACAAATGCGTGAGTACAGGCGTGTGAGGCAGTATGTCTGGCATCACACTTTGTTATTCAGATTTACGTGGGAGGTATTCAAGCACATTGCGTATTTGGTTCTGTACATGAGAATTGATATAGTTACTAAGTGCAAAAAAGTGGATACAATCTTAATAAGTCGGCTATCTTGCCATTAGAGATGAAGTGTTGTGCCATTTCACACACAGTGTGCTTGGACCTGTTCCTAAAAGGTTCTATCTTCACACAGTCGAGGACGTAGTGTTCAAGTGTGTGGCCATATGTATGGCCACACACTTTACATTTAGTTTTGTTTACATCTGCTTGAGGAACATACTGCCAAAGGTACTTATATCCTAACCTTAATCTAGCGGTTACAACATCTTGTAATCTAGTGATCTTGTTACTTGCTCCATATACATGTTTCACTTGATACATCTCATCATGGTAACCTATGGATCGACTAGTGCCTGTTTGCACTTGTCTACTTGCGTCAAACTCATCAATAAGTTCTTTCCTAATTACAGTTTTAAGGGTTCTTTTGACAGACCCAAATTGTATTCAACGGTGTCTTTGTTAGACGCGAGTTTGGCGAGGGCATCAACTCTGTCATGTTTTATGAGGCCTATGTGAGAGGGGATCCACAACAGTTTGACCCTGACACCCCGGTCAACAAGGCACGCATATTTGTGTCTGGCTTCAGAGACAAGAGCGTGACAACCTGAGTCGAGGGTACCAAGGGCAAGTAGTGAGGATAGAGAGTCAGTGATGATGAGACTGTCAGTAACAGTGGTTTCAATGAATTTAATAGCTGTGAGTATGGCAACTAATTCAGTTTGTAGAGTGGATGCCCAGTTGTTAATTCTAACTCCTTTCTCAATTATATTACCGTCAGGTTGAGTCACAACAATAGCACTTCCAGCCCTCCCACAGGCGGTGTTTAGAGATCCATCAGTGTAGATGGTCTGTGTGATATTATCATCGTCTGTAGAGTGTGTATGTGTTCAAGAGCTCTCAATTTGGCAGTGTGTTGGAGATAAATGCTTTGTATAATTAATTTTTTAGGCGGATACGTCGGTATTGTGATATCGAAGGGAACTGTCCGCCAGGGTGGCAGGAAGCGCTGTTGTGTCTCAACTTTGTACAGGTGGTCTAGTCCAAACATCTTCATATGTGTAGCTGTAGTTTGGATCCATTTAGACTCAGTAGTCCCATGGTTCATACATTCTAGCAATTTTAAGGAAACAATGTTATCAGGATCACCACGCAGAAGCCTCAGGGCTATCATGAGGTTGACTTCAATTATTCTATCTTTAACACTGGGTATACCTAGTTCTTTCCTCATATTAAGTACTTTAGTGCTCATGGGACATCCTAGGATAATTCTGAGGGCTTTATTTTGCATTTTCTCGAGCTTGTCAACGCCTTTCCCGTCACGAATGACCAGGGCTGGTGCGTGGTAATCTATCAGAGATCTTATATAGCCTAGGTACATTGTTTTAACAATTCTAATATTAGCACCATAGTGCGGGCTGTACCCCGCTACACTTCTAAGAGGTCTCAGTCTGTCAGTGCATTGGCGGGTTAGCTGTTGTATGGCAGGTAGGGTACAAGGGACGGAAACACCAAGATATTTAAAAGAAGAAACATAGTCAATAGTGTTGTTACCTATCTTGAACTTGGCGGGGCCGCGTTTGCGGTTACCAGCTTGTTTGTTGAACACCTTAGTTTTGTCAGTGGAGATAATAAGACCGAGGTGTTCACAGGCTGCGTATACATGGTTCAGGGTGGTTTGCATTTCACGATGAGTTTTAGTATGTATAAGAATATCATCAGCATAGCTGATTGAGATATTGCTGGGGTTGTCTGGTATTAAATTTGATAATGCATTCATAAGAACATTGAACAAAGTGGGGCTAAGTACTCCACCTTGAGGGGTACCAAGTTGCATATCTTTAACTTCACTTTTGTAACCCTGAAACAGTGCAGCAGCCCTTCTGTTGGTTAGGTAACAGCCTACCTCCTATATCCATTTTGGCTAGTTCGTTCAATATCAGTTGCCTATTGGCAATATCAAATGCAGCTTTTAGGTCAAGAAATGTGGTGTATCTGTGCCTTTCATCACCATGCACAGTTAGGAATGTGGTGATGCAATTATGTACACCTTTACCATGGGTGAAGCCATTTATGTTAGGAGACATGTATTCTCTGATTCTATATAAGAGTCTGCCAAGAACCATCCTCTCAAAGGTTTTACACAGGCAGCTGGTTAGTGATATGGGACGAAAGGCATCAGGCTGTCCTGGTTTCGGTATTGGTACAACAATACTGCTGGTCCATGATGTGGGTAGTTGGCCCTCGGCATGACTCATATTGTACAATACCAACAATGGATTGCCTGGCACGCGCCTTAGTAGTCTAATGATGTTGTAGGTGACTCCGTCCTCTCCAGGGGAAGTAGACCTACCCCTGGCGAGGGCGGCGTCAAGCTCCCACTCAGTATATGGAACATCACACTCATCGTGCTGTTTGCCCAGCATAAAGCTAATAAGATTACTTCTCTCTACAGACTTCGCATCAAGGAGTCCCCGAGTCCCAGCTGGTAACATGTCATAGCTCGACACATGAGCCCACTTTGTTATTAGCTCATTCGACCTTTGCAGAGGGTTTGGATGGGAGACGTGTCTTCTGTTTTTACCTCTGATTATGTTTATGTCTTTCCAGGCTTTGCTGAGGGATGTGTGTTGGTTCAGGCTGTTGACATATGTCTCCCATGCATTTTGTCTGAGTTCGTTTACACGTTCCCTGACAGCAGCAAGGGAAGCTTGATACAATTGTAACATTTGAGGTGTTCTAAATTGTCTGTAACCCTTACCCACCCTCCTGACCCTAGCCCTGAGTTTTTCAGCTCAGGGTCATTATAGCACTGCTGTTGCCTGTTCCCATTATGCTGACCACGTTTTCTCCTTTTTTTGGTGGAGGCATTGTTGGTGAAGTATACATAAGTCCTATCTATCAGATCGTCATGGAAACTTTGGTAGTTGTCAGGCTTGTAGTCCTTGTACCAGTCATGGATGAAGTCTATGAACTGGCTTTCATGTTCTTGCTTGACTGTGATTCTACGTCTGTTGAGTTTACCACCAGTGGGGGTGTCATTGGCTACATGTATACTAGCTTGGATTGGGCTGTGGTCAGACATAAGATCAGTGACAACATCAGAGCTATGAGTTGTGTATGATAGATTAAAGCCAATACATTTGTCTAGACCCCCGCCATAGATGTGTGTTGGTTCATTATTACCTATAATTTGAACATCTTCATATGCACTGAGAAGTGAGATAAGTCTCCTACCATTGGTGTTAGTGGTGGAGTCACCTAATTTCTTGTGTCTAGTATTCAGGTCACCCATCAGGACAGTGGGCTCAGTGTGTAAAAAGTCTGGGAGATCTGTGTACTGAAACTGATCTGAGGGAGCATCGGCGTTTAGCACGTTGAGTGTGGAGTTGCCCAGGTGGATAGTGATCCCATGGTACTGAAGGTTGGTAGTCTTTTTGGATACAAGAGGTACATGCGGGAGTGACTTCTTAACATACATCAAACATGTGTGAGTAGAACTAGGATCATAATACACATAATTGGGCAGACTGGGTGGGGCTTACCATTAGGTGTGATACACTCCTGCAGACACACAATATCGATGTCCTCAGTCACAACTTTGTGGTGTAGGACAGGGTATCGTTTTCTAAGGGATGAGATGTTCCAACTCATCACCTTCACCGCTCTGTATCTTTGCCTGGTATTAACACTGGCCATTATGAAATGTATTTGGAACTTTGTCTGGTATTAACACTGGCCATTATGAAATGTATTTGGAAAGAAGCAAAAGGCACTGTATGATACTGTTCTTTTCTGCGCTGCATGTCCCTTCGGCAGGCAGTAGGCGAGTTAACCTTTTTGAAACATTTCTGGAGCACGTACGGCTCAACAATTGTTGTATTTCAGTGGCAGACAACAACACACTTTGGTTACACTCGACATCACCACCATTTTCTGTTTGTGCTTGTTCATCTTCACTGACAATGTCCGCAGAGGCATCAGTAGAACTGTTACAAGTATCACTATTTTCCTCTGCGTGGACACTAGTTCCTGGTGGGTCTTGAGTTTCCACATCTGGTACTGACATCTGAATGTCTTCAGTTTGACTGTAATTTTTCCGTAGCTGCTGCACTGTGTTGGTGGTGTTTTTTTCCTTTAGTGTATCACAGAGGCTCCTAAACATTTCAGTTTGAGCTTGAGCTTGAGCTGTAAACTGAGTTTTGAGTTCTTTAATTTCATTTTTCAAATCATTGATCTCTTCACGATGTGCATGGAGTGTGTTGGCAGCTACCTGTTGTGTCGGTACGTCTGTGTTGCCCCATGCTGATCTTTCGATGACTGCTGGTGATGATCCTGGAGCTTTGGTGGGGAGGGCAGGCCAGGGGTTGGCCGTAGGGAGTACCCTAGCAGCATTAGTGTTTCTTGAGACCTGCCTGGGTGGCGGGTCTGGGCGCTGAAGGGGTGTAGGAGCTCTAGAACAGTTAGGGTGCCATACAGGAACTCCAACTGTTTTGCAGTTAATACACTTCTGTTGGATGACACCCCTTGAGCAACTGTATCTCTGCAAACCTGTGTTGCATGTTGCCTTGAGCAGAGACCACACCACGGCTTAGTCGAGGGGCATAACCGGGCCACATGGCCCCAGTGCTGACAGTTGTAACACCTCCGGTTAGGGGGCTGATAGAGAGTTACCTTCAGAGTCCGATAGGCACCACGGACTCGAATGGTCTTGGGTGGGTCTCCCGAGCCAACCCAGTCTGCAATGACTGCATTCTTGCCCCTGAGTCGCTTCGTCCTTCTGATGTAGGGATGAGCTTCTAGTAGTGTAGGGGTCTGGTACTGGTCGAGCCCTATGATTAAGATGGTTTTCTTGCTCGATGGTTGGGATGATTGTTCCATGGTTATTCCCCTTATGCTATTGGTGAGGAGATCCTGTATGACTGCTGGGTCGTTTCTAATCAGAACATGATCTTGTGTACCGACTCTGAACTGAAACTCAGCCTCAGGGTATTTGTCTTCCGCATCGTTCAGCCAGAGATACTTGTCTTCAGGTGATGTACCTTCAGGGAAGTATAATCTTACTCTCATGGGGGGTTGTGGCTGTAGTTGATTGTCTCTAAGTCTTTCTGCCTTTTCGGCCTTCCGCTTGTTCCTGGACTGAACTAGTTGAAAGCCATCCTCTCCGTTGGTGTCAAGGTCAACACCACAGTCGCCTGGCTCACTCAGTGCATCAGGAGAGTTAGAGCGAGTAGCTGGGTCTCCAGTCAACTCAGACATGGTGGAGTTACAGGGTTCGACTTATATGCCTACGTCAGAGGGCCGAGGACTGCTTGGCACTCCTAGGAGTCAGCGGTGGTTGGGAGGCGTAACCCTCTTAGAGGACAAAGGAGACTGGCATCTACAGCGTATTAGCGGTGAGAGGGGAGGCCATAAGCGGGCCTCCCGCGGAGGGAGTGTGGTGTCGGGGACACTAAGGTAACAGGAGTTTTCTCAGTTTATAAACACTTTTATTACACTACACTTGTTCTTAATAGTATCTCTCTTTTTCTGGTTAGATACAGTATCAAAGTCAATTTTAGTTTCAAAAGAACTAACCAGCTTGGCACACTATGAGGAGGGGGGTTTGTGTAAACAAACCCTCACCACATGGCCGAGCGTGACCACAAGGGTATAGGCCTTGCCTCACGGGCACCTACACACCTACACACGACACAGTGCTCAACACACGGTAGTTCACTTGTTATACAGGCAACATATTTGCAGTTGTTGACCTATCCCCACCCTACTGGGTGGTGTTGTGTTATTTCGAAGTCAAATGTGAAGCCGACCCACTGTTGTTCTCAGGGTGGACTGATTAGCACCTCCTTGTCAGGAGATGGCGGTCAGTTCCCAGCGGTGCTTATCTCACTGGCGGGTCACGGCTCTCACTGGTACTGTCTAGTACTGAATTCATTGGCTTAAACACTGTTCATAACTGTTCAACACTGGTTCCACTTCTTTCCGAAACGAAATGTCACTTTTGATTATGTTGATATCCCGGTGGTGAGGATGGGTCGGGGAGAGGGACGTGGGGAATGGGCGTGTGTGCGTGTGGGTGTCTGTGTGTGTGTGTGTGTGTGTGGGTGTGTCTATGTGTGTCTATGTGTGTGTGTGTGTGTGTGTGTGTGTGTGTGTGTGTGTGTGTGTGTGTGTGTGTGTGTGTGGGTGTATCTGCGTGTGTGTGTGTGTGTGCAAGGCAGAGTATCTCGTCAACAGCCAATATAAGAGTTATTAAAGTAAGTTTCATAAAGGTGTAAAGACTCTGAGACAAGACCACGCAGAATAAAACACTGGTGATCTTTTCTTCTTCCGAATCCAATTTGAAGTTCACAAGATTCAAAATCCCTAACTTCCTCTTTTTCCCTCCAGTCCTTCACCACTACGTCCCCTACCCTTCCCCACCACCACACCCCTACCCTCCCCCATCACCACGCCTCTACCCTCTCCCACCCCTCCTAACCTCCGGCCCTCTTTCCCCCACCTCTCCTTCCACTGACCCTCCTTCCACCACCTCTCCTTCCCCCACCCCTCCTTCCACCACCCCTCCTTCCACCACCCCTCCTTCTCCCGGCCCTCCTACCCCCAGCCTCCTTCCCCTCTCCTTCCCCCACCCTCCTAACCCCAGCCCTCTATCCCCACCTCTCCTTCCCACCGACCCTCCTTCCCCCACCCTCCTTCCACCACCTCCTTCTCCCAGCCCCTCCTTCTCCCAGCCTCCCTATCCCCACCTCCTCCTTCCCCCACCCCTCCTTCCCCCACCCCTCCTTCCCCCGACCCTCCTTTCTTAAGAACAACAAATAAGTGAGAAAACAAATATCGGAGTTATGAGGAAACTTGTCTCTCACTCTATCATTGAACCGTGTCCAAGAATCATTGAATGAATAATAATCTATGTTGGACTCCTGCGGCACCAGCCAAGGGAAGGAGGAGAACCTGGTAAAGTGGGAGAACAAGTTTGAGGAGGGAATTTTAATTTTAAGAGGCCCTGAGGCTGCATACTTTCTCCTACCTCGGCCATTAAGTTTGACGAGGGTGAAAACTTTCCATAAAAAGTGGTGGAAAAAAAAAGGACACGTCTGTTTCCTTTTGTAGACTCACTCGGAAGGTAGTGTGAGATGTGCCCCAGTGTTTGTGTCTCTCTAGCGGAGTTGGATATTAATATAAGTCTCGCCAGGAGAAGTAATATTTCTTCTATGTCGGTGTTGAAGGAATTGTTTATACTCTCGGAGGATTTAGACGTGTGTGTGTGTGTGTGTGTGTGCGTGCGCGCTTTTATTGTTTTTCTGTGCGTGTTTAATAAGCATATTCTCTTTACGAAACTAACCTGGAAATAATTTACTCCCTCCTTAAAACATTTTTGTTATCTATTCAACAATTTCAAGCGAGAAAAAAAAATACCTCTTCAAAAAATCCTTGATTACTTAGCCAGCATCGGGAATATATATTTTTTCTTTCCACTAGAGAGCTTCACTTTTAAGGTGGGTAATCTGGCTTCTCCAGATCGAAGCTTCATTTACGGTCATCCCTCATAAAAGATGCAGCTTCTTCAATCTTACTAGAGAGAGGGAGAGAGATTTTTTCGATGCAGTCAGGAAATTTCTCGAAATGGGAGAAATGTTTAAGATATTTCGTTAGTTTTTGACAGACCTTTTTCAGAACCTTTACGCCTGACTAGTTTTTATCAATGTAGCTACTGCTATTGGTGATACACACACGCGCACACAAACATACATACACACACACTCACACACACACACACACACACACACACACACACACACACACACACACACACACACACACACACACACACAGAGCCCTATGTATACCCATGTGTGTTTATGCACTTTTCATAAGGACATACATGACCTCTGGAATTGCGCACCTCGACCAAATGCCACGATTAACTACGTCACAGAGAACATATATAGGTATAACTACGTGATCACAACATACCCACGACAACAGTTGGTACCTACGTCACTCACTGATTAACTTGGTCTCCATCTCTGTCCAACTCGATGCAGTACAGTACTTACTGCCAACCACGTAGCAGATAGTCACTATGGTCTTATAACCACAGCACACACAACAACATCCACACACACACGTTTCTTAAAGCTGTGTATACATGCGAGTCTGTGTATACTCACATTCACTATACATACAACCTAGATCTCAGACCACAAAGTATTTTTTTTTTCATCTTCCTTGTCGGACACTTTATTGACTTCTCATTATTAAGTGTTTTCTTCCTTTACTCAATTCACGCTCAAAAGAGGTTAAAATTTATTTCAAACGTTAATTTATTTTAGGAACGAGGAGTGGATATATACGCCTTGAATTTCCCACCAAAGTTTTACGGTAGTTGGTAGGAGTTGGCGGTGATGAACCCGTTGACCCACTGCGCATTGGTCTTCAGAGTATTGCTAGCCTTTCCAGCACCTAAAGTGAATGCTCATACCTGCCTTAACTTAAAAATCATCTGTGTAATTTTCTCCTTAATTACTAGCTATGTACTTCAGACTCCAGTACTTTAAGCTAAGCACCTAACACCTTCAGGACCTTCAAAATAATGTGTGTTTCTTTCCTCTTCATTATCCTTAAATTGTACTAGAAACTGTCCACTTAACATCTAGTTATGTCCTTCACTAGCAAAGCTATTTTGGTGTTATTTATACACACAGCCACACCTTCCCTCCTTCCCTCACACCCTCTCCTCTCTCAAACCAAGAGAGGAGTGCACTTCTTGACACGAGGACTGCTGAGACAACTACCTCAACAAAATGATCCCTTGTCTCACACGACCTTCCCTTCGGGGTGACCTGAGGAGTTTTAGGGTCGCTGGGTGATATGAGAGGGACGATGATGATAAACTTGCCCGGAGACTGACGCACCAGGAGGGCCCTCAGTGTGTTCTTCCTACAGCCACAGAAAGACGCGTTCAGGCAAGGAAGCATTTTTGTGCCTCACCGACGTAGTGAAATTATCTCTTTATATATTACTATGAAGAATCACGACCTATTGAACAGATTGAATTAAAATGAACCACGTTGAAACAAAATTATAAAAAACTTGAAAAATTATGTATTATCATAAGAGAAAAAAAAACATGCGAACCAGATCTCTTTTTTAAACTTCAATATCTGTATTTACGAAGATGGTGACATAACTGCGTCTTAACATTCAAGGTCTTTAAGCTTTATCAAAGCTATATCATTCATAAGACTTCATCAATATTAAAACTTTATACAGCTCTCTGGTCTATGTGATAAAATAAACATCTCAGGTTATATTACAGGTATATTAATGTGTTTCTGCCGCTGGGTTATTATATCATCGTCAGGTCGAAGTATTTGGTGGTCGAGGTAGAGTAATATAATAAACCCTTATACTGTATGTAGACTTTAATGAGGAATATTAGGGATGAGGATATAGTTGTTCATTGTTTAAATATAATTAATATAAGGTTGGCTCGAGAATGGACGCTATCTTGTAACATGAATGAAAAATAGGAAATAATTAAGTTTATTTTAGAACACGAACTTTAGTTAGGTGCTGAAACCTTGACCACTTACCTGCTATTACAAGACATTGATTGGTTTTGACTTTCAGCCGTGTGTGTGCGTGTGTGAGCGTGTGTGCGTGTGTGTGTGTGCGTGCCGGTAAATTCTTTCGTTTTATAAATATATACTTTTTTTCTTTTGTCGCTATTCTTGACTTGGAAATATTTCTTGAGAGACAAACATCACCAGATTTACAACGGGACGATGATAACTGAAGGAATTACTGTGGAAAGGGGAAAATGTTTTTATCTAAACTGCAGTGGTGCGTTACAGGGAACATTCTCCTCTTGTGCTCTATTCCAGGGACAATGGAACCTCCACCTCCCTCTCATCCTTCCTAGTGACACCAAGCAAGAGATGACCCTCTGTGTGCTTTCTTCCCAGTATACACAAGAAATTTCCCCCCGCTTTTAACTTTCTTTTTTTTTTGCTTTTTTTTAATATATAATCCAGGAAATACCCCGAGTGTGTTTTCTCACTGGATGTAATAAAAGAAATGATGATGAGGTATTTCTCTCTCTCTCTCTCTCTCTCTCTCTCTCTCTCTCTCTCTCTCTCTCTCTCTCTCGTGTCATTAACTCGTATCATAAAATCAGCGCCAGCAAAGGCAGTCAATCTCCGCCTGGCGTTTTCCTTACTCAACAACACCCTCATAACCACTACACCAGAGAGTCATTTACCTTCTCCTTACCTGCCGTGACGTTGGTATCAGCGTAAACTTCCCTCATAATAATCTTCCTCTTTTAAGGCTGGAACAAATCTCTTATGAGAGTCATTAAAGTATATAACCCAGATGAAGAACCGCCTCTCACCTTGACCTTTACTCTACCTTCGACACCTGACGCACATTAACGTTCCTCTCTAAAGCAGAAGGTGAGTAGAGGTAGGGAGAGATGGGGTGAGGAGGAGGAGGAGGATGGATAGTAGGAACAGAGGACTGGAATTAGGGTGTGGGATGAAGGACAGGTGGGGATAAAGGAGGGGGTGGTGAAGGAGGGGTGGGGTGTTGGCGGAAAGAGAGGTAGAGGAGGGGGGAGGGGGGTTGGTCTTCCTCAGGAAACCAAGTATTACGGAAGGCATAATTTAACCCCAAGAGATTACCTGGGCATAGTGACGGATATAATGAGCTTAACTTGAGCCATCTACGCATCGAAAACCCATTACCGTAAATAGGTTGTAGGCATTAGATATCGATTATGGTCGCTTCTTGATGATAGATGTTGACGACTGGCTCTCCGAGATACTGGTACTGACTCCCTCATGTGCTTGCCACCACTATCACCACGATCATCATTATTACCATTACCACTATCACCACTGTTTTGGAATATTGTACCCACCACTATCATCACAACCACTACCACTATCAATATACCCACCACCACCACTACTACTACCACCATCACTATCACCACTACTATCACCACTAATACCACCACTACCACCTTATTCGACTTGTGAAAGAGACCTAGGGGTACTTGTAAGCCCGGACCTACGGCCTAGAAAACAGTGCGTTAATGTTCGAAATAAGGCAAACAGAGTATTGGGTTTTATATCTAGAAGTGTAAGTAACAAGAGTGCAGAGGTCTTATTGCAACTATATCTTGCGCTAGTCAGGCCACACCTCGATTATGCGGTTCAGTTCTGGTGCCCCTATTATAGAATGGATATAAATTCACTAGAGTCGTTACAGCGAAGAATGACAAAAATGATTCCGGGACTTAAAAACCTTCCATATCAGGATAGGTTAAAGAAACTTAATTTGCATTCCCTAGAAAGGCGAAGAGTGTGGGGAGATATGATAGAAGTATTTAAGTGGGTGAAAGGAATCAATAAAGGGGATATAGATAAAGTTCTTATAATATCCGAGCAGGATAGGACTCGGAGCAACGGATTCAAGTTGGATAAGTTTAGGTTTAGGAGGGAGATAGGAAGAAACTGGTTCACAAATAGGGTGGTGGACGAGTGGAACAA
>NW_024748692.1:0-8172 GCF_018991925.1 Homarus americanus
CACGTGGGTGCCCACCACCACGTGCCCTCGGTCAGCTAGAAGTATTACCTACTGGCCATAGTCACCTGTTGGCATTCTCTCTTCCCACCCATGGACGCACTGAGAGTACACTGAGGCTATCTGAGTAGATTAATGGTCACACACTGAGACCAGGAGTCTAGGGGATACCTAGAGAAACATTTTATCTCCCTTATTACGGGTGTATGTTGAGTTGGGTGGAGCATGGTTCACGAGTATTGGTGGACCCAGTAACATCTCAATATTTTTGTGTGTAGTTAGTACCATTTTTTCAGTTACTGATATTATCTTGACATGTGTAGTAATAGTTCTTAATTGATTTCGATAGTATTGTTTGTTTAATGTTTGTGTCACTAAGTGGAACCAGAGTGATACTGTGATTTAATTCCTTTAATGAATCTAATTTTTCTTTATAATTCCGATCTCAGGTATAACCTTTGTTCCCCAGAGTAGTGTTTAAGTTTGGTTAGGAATTGTGCATCTGTTGGGGTGATATAATTTTGTTGAAAGCCCTTAAGGCCTGTTTCATGTGTGCAAGCAACATTTCTTAATACTTTAAATTTATTGTTGCCTGAGTTTCTAATAATTTCAATATCATGTATAACTTTTATTCCCCAGAGTAGTGTTTTAAGTTCAAGTTAAGAGGTGAGCATATTGGTGTACCATTATTTGATTGTGTTTGTAGTGTTGGAGGGAATATAAGTGTCTAAATTTTACAGTGTGTCTCATCCATCCCAGTCACAGACGCTATCCTTCCACGGGTCACGGACAATTCATTTTGTTAGTAAATTTAAGTGCTCTTGTGCTGGTTCGGGATTTCTCACTAAGGGGCGCTTCCACTGCCATTACCATCTAATAATCTTTCATAAACCCCAAGTCAAGTGAGAAAATAAAGTCCAGTATAACTCTCACTCTCTCTCTCTCTCTTTATAAATAAATATATATATATATATATATATATATATATATATATATATATATATATATATATATATATATATATATATATATATATATATATATATATATATATATATATATATATATATATATTTATATATATATATATATATATATATATATATATATATATAATCAACGACCTCACCAGCAAGGAATCGAACCCTCGACCTACTGGGTGGGACTAGGGAACGCTTACCGTTGATTATATGTTCAAAGTCCGCGTGTTATATGGACTAAAAATGAAGTAGGCTATATATATGTACCTCGCGTTTCATACCAGCTGGATTCGGTAAAATGCTACTGACACCACATAAGAGGCACGGGCAGTTTCCCAATGAGGTTCACGGCGCCATCAGCTCGATGAACAGGCTTTGTGTGAAATATAACAGAGTCTAGAACTGCTTTTAGTGTCCTTGTGGCCTAGCCGGTAAGCGTTCCCTAGTCCCACCCAGTAGGTCGAGGGTTCGATTCCTTGCTGGTGAGGGCGTTGATTATATGTTCAAAGTCCGCGTGTTATATATATGTGCAAGTAAATCACTGTAGGTGCGCGTGATCCAGGTATATGCTGATAACCACCCATGACCATAAGAATCTCTTAGTATTACCGTTTCACAAAAATTTCTCTCAAATTCCTTTACAACTAAAAACCTGGAACGTCAATGTGGCATTTAAAAACTCATGCACTGTTAAACAAATGTTAATCAAGAACTCCCCCAACAATACAAATGGCTGCATTTATAAGTCCCTTGCAAGGAATGTAATATGTTTAACTTAGGCCAGACAGGTAAAGATCTTGTAACTAGACTTAAACAACATAAATATAGTGTTAGGTCAGGCCAGGAATCCAATGCTTTGTTTGTTCATGTGAGGGATAATAAACATTGCATTGACTGGGATAATGCCTCCTCAATATTACCTTGTAATTCAATTGACAGTAGGAACATTATAGAATCTAGTCTCATTAAACATACCGAATCCGTTAACATGAATTTGAGTAACGGTATGTACAAATTGGACAATTTTGTAATTAAGAAGATTTGTAACCAGGTGAAAAGGTTGGGTCAGTTCTCCCTCTGACCTGACTACTGACCGCTGTGGTGCTTTTGTAAAGATTAGTAGGGTCATTACCTATACTTGACCTCTGTGGACTTGTTCTCACCCTCCTCTGTATATATATATATATATATATATATATATATATATATATATATATATATATATATATATATATATATATACATACATACATACATATATTTTATATATAGGCTATATATATATATATGTATATATATATAAATATATATATATATATATATATATATATATATATATATATATATATATATATATATATATATATATATATTCAGAAATTTCAAATGCCCCGCCATTAGCGATACTGAGCGTTCAAGGTCGTCTGAGGGAAGAGAGCGCTCCCCGCACATAGTGGGAGGTTGTGGAACTAGGCCTATATGATATTAAATGTAATTTGCCGAATTAATAATGATGCGATTCATGAAGTTAAGGGACTATTATTGAATTTGAAATTATTATAGATCGTTTATCAGTCTGAATAATGTTACGGGTGTCCCAAGGAGTTATTAGTTAGGCGGAAAATATGTCACGTAGGCCTAAGCTAGCGCCTTGGAGAGACGCGACGCTGGCTGGTCCTTAGTCACGTGGAAGCATTCGGTCCAGCAAGACGTCCCTGCGCGTCCGTCACAGAAATAGTCACGTGGCCTAGTCACCTGTGCTGCACTATTGCAGTATAACAAGTAAGTCTCATTCGATCTCAGACAGGGTTTAGATAGGGCAGTGATAAAGTTAACAAGAGCTAACAGTGAGTTCATTTCAGGGTTTCCGTCAGAACCCACTTGACTGCGAGAAATTGATTGCCAGAGATTGACTGCCGTTTGAGATTGCCGTTGATGATTGAGGCTTGGCAAGTGTTGCCATTGGAACGATCAGTGTAAGCTTGTCACTGGTTAGCGGGGTAGCAAAGGATCACTGTGAACGAGTGCTCCCGACAACTAAAACAACACGGGACCAGCATCGGCATTGGGTGATCAGTTCTTACCACGTGGGTGCCCACCACCATGTGCCCTCGGTCAGCTAGAAGTATTACCTACTGGCCATAGTCACCTGTTGGCATTCTCTCTTCCCACCCATGGATGCACTGAGAGTACACTGAGGCTATCTGAGTAGATTAATGGTCACACACTGAGACCAGGAGTCTGGGGGATACCTAGAGAAACATTTTATCTCCCTTATTACGGGTGTATGTTGAGTTGGGTGGAGCATGGTTCACGAGTATTGGTGGACTCAGTAACATCTCAATATTTTTGTATGTAGTTAGTACCATTTTTTCAGTTACTGATATTATATATATATATATATATATATATATATATATATATATATATATATATATATATATATATATATATATATATATATATATATATATATATATATATATATATATATATATATACTATTTTCTATAGAAATGGCAATGATTTTCTGTACAGTCAACCCTCACTTTACGCGGTTAATTCAACCCACAGGGTACCGCGGAAAGTGAGAAACGCGTAAAGTGAACAACATAACATATGGGATTAATTGAAATAGAGACCGGGCCGAACCCCAAACTCCACTTTTTGACGACACACAACTATGTTGTAGTAAAAATTTTATCTTAACTTTATGATGGTATGCACACACAATTAATATAGAAGAGGTTAGGTTAGGAAAAATAAAGGTTAAGTTAGGAAAACTAAAGGTTAGGTTAGGTTAGGAAAACTAAAAGCTAGGTTTAACACTTACGTTAGTAGAAGAGATGGGTCGGCATACGGGGATGGAGGCTGGTTCCGAGGCAGAGGGCAGGCTACTGGCCCTCAGGTGAGTCACCATCACTGTCATCCACACTTGTCAGGGCCTCCCTGACAAATCCCTCAAAGTCATCATCACTGTCTCTACCTCTGTCACTATCACTGGCTTGGGCTGGCTGTGGTGGGTTGCGGGCGAAGAACTCTGTTATGCTTTGCTGACGGCTGGTGTTTATGTTGTCGTGATAAACCTTGAAGTAGGGCTCCATAGTCTGCAACAGCTGGGTAGTGAAGATTTCATACCTGTTTGCGTCAGGGTCGTCGGAAAGGAGGAGCTTGACTTTCTCAATACACTCGATCTCACCCCTTACATTACTATGGGATAACTGGCGTTCTTCTTGGGATGACGCACCAAGTGCCTCTTTACTGACGTCATCATCATCTACAATCTCGTCTGTAGTCACATCAGGATCCCTTATCACCTCCAGGATGTCGTTGTTGGTGGTCTCAGAGAAACCTGCAGCTGTAACACTCTGTGCAGCTTCTCTGGCAAGGTTCACTGCTACTGCAACAGTCTGAACCTCACCAGTCACAGATTGACTCTGCCTAACGGCCGGAATGCCTTGCAACACATGTCTCCTTGCGTGACGAACAGTTGCTACAGACAGCTGATCCCATGCCTCCACCAAGAAGTCCACAGCTTTCTTGATGTTGAATATTCTCCAGAATTGTTTGAAAAGTATTTTTTGCTCTGCCAACTGTTGATCCTCGTCGTCTTCGCTCTTGCTATGGGTGTCACTCAGGTTACGCAACTCTTCCCTGGTGTTGGTGTAGTCCTTCAGGAGCTTGGATTTTTGTGTAGAGAATGCAGCTTTTACATTACAGACAAACTCTTGGTCCATGGGCTGTAATATAGACGTAGTGTTGGGAGGAAGGAAGACCACTTTTACGTTGGGGTGACGATCTAACAGTAGAGGGGAGTGTCCTGGTGCGGTGCGTTGTCCAGCAGCAACAAAATCTTGAATGGCACATTCTGTTGCTCACAGAATTTCTTTACATCGGGAATGAAACAGTCATCAAACCAGGAGAGGGACAGTGTAGAGAACATCCACGCCTTACGTGTGGTCAGCCAGTGGACATTTAACTTGGTCATGTCCATGCTCTTGTTGGCGTGTGGCGTGCGTGCTGTGTGGATCACCGATAACTTGAGCTTACAGGTACCGGAGGCATTGGTGGTAAACAGGACGGTGATGCGCTCCTTCTGCAACTTCCGGCCCCGAATCTTGCTGGCATTCTTCACAACGAAGGTCTTGGAAGGTAGCTTTTTCCATAAAAGACCAGATTCGTCCATGTTAAACACCTGGTCATCGGTGTACTGTCCTTCCTCCATAATCTCACGTAAGAACGGAGGAAATTCCCTAGCCGCAACACGGTCAGCACTAGCTTCTTCACCACCAATGTTGATATTGGTGATCTTGTTCCTCATCTTAAACCTCTGTAACCACCCAGAGGAAGCATTAAAGAGTTTGGGCTCTGTAATTCCCATCTTTCGTGACACTGCAGCATACAGTTCACGTGCATACTCCTTAACAGAGCGCGTGTCCACCGCCATGTTCCGTTGCGCCTGACGCACCAAGTAGCTCACAAGTAATTTTTCCGTCTTGAGAAGCACCTGGTTGTGGAAATACTTGATCATAGAAGCACCTGTAGACTTTGTGATGTTTATGTGCTCCTTTATCTTGGCTGCATCCTTCTTTATCATCCGGATCGTAGATTCGTTCACACCATGCTGACGCTAAATCAACCTGTCTTGTTCCTTTCTCCAACTCTAGGATGATCTTGTACTTCACCTCGTATCTTAAGGAACGTCGTGTCTTCTTTGGCTTAGGGTGGCTGGGTCCAGGCAAGGAAAGGTTTCTCTCTGGGGGCGGTGGTCCGGCGGAAGCCATTTTACGGAACAATGGATGCACGATTACATGGTGTGGCCTGGAGGGATGAAACTGCCGCGGCTAGGTCAAGCGTCGTCTTTCCTCTCTCCATCCCTCCCCCGGGTGGACACGTCATATTACTTCAAACCAATCACAGCTAGCAGCGGAGGGAGGTAGGGATGCATGGCCAATCACAGTCGGATACGTCATATGACGTCACTGATAACGCAACAGAGACATGCACTGCGCAACCTTACCGCGCAGCTTGCCCATTCAGAGGCGGGAGCAGGCGGGAGGGGCGAATCTAAAAATAGCGGCAAGCCGGACACTCTCTGCATAAAGGGGTACATGCACTGCCGAATGTGAGCATCCCGGGTTTCGGCAGGGTACCGCGTAAACGTGGAAACGCGGAATGTGGGACCGAGTAAAGTGAGGGTTGACTGTATATATATTGTTATGAACCCCTCCACCAATTGTCATGATCTACCTACCCAGCACTACGAACCACGCTATCTATTGTTTTGATCTACCTACCCAGCACCACGAGCAACGCCATCTAGGGACGAAACACGAGTATGACTCGTCTTAGTTACCACTCCGGGGTTTCACTTCTCCATATCCTGGTTGTTGCGTCACCTCCTCAAAGTCTTCTTTGTCAGATCCAGTTCGAGGAGAGTTCAGATCACTCTGGAAAGTGACCACAGGATCACCTATCCTAGAAACCTATGGCACAGTGACTACCTACCGTCTTCTACAATACTCAGCCTTACTCGTCAGCCATCTCAGCTCCGCACTTAAGTATTTGTAATCTTATATTGCCTCCCCCACGTCCACTTGCTTCAAATTATTGTATGTTGTATAAATATGTATATATTGTTAATGTTTAGGTTAAGTATGGTTAAGGGTAAAATATAGAAAGCTGAATATTTTGTTAAGGAATTCATGGTACTTTATTATACACAACAAAAACTCGCATCCTTTGTCTACCCTTTTATAGTCCGATTGTCTTTGTTTTATTTTTTGTTGCCTGTTGGGATCTGGGTAGACTTTTAACTATATTCTAAATCCCCAACTTGTAACAATATATATATATATATATATATATATATATATATATATATATATATATATATATATATATATATATATATATATATATATATATATATATATATATATTGTTACGAACCTCTCCACCAATTGTCATGATCTACCTACCCAGCACTACGAACCACGCCATCTATTGTCCTGATCTACCTACCCAGCACCACGAGCAATGCCATCTAGGGACGAGACACGAGTATGACTCGTCTTAGTTACCACTCCGGGGTTTCCCTTCTCCATATCCTGGTTGTTGCGTCACTTCCTCCAAGTCTTCTTTGTGAGCTCCAATTCGAGGAGACAGCACTACACTCTGGGAAGTGACCACAGGATCATCTATCCTCTAAACCTACGGCACAGTGACTACCTACCGTCTTCTACAATACTCAGCCTTACTCGTCAGCCATCTCAGCTCCTCACTTAAGTATTTGTAATCTTGTATTGCCTCTCCCACCTCCACCTTGCTTCACAATTGTTTTATGTTGTATTAATATGTATATACTGTTAATGTTTAGGTTAAGTATGGTTAAGGGTAATTTATAGGAAGCTGATTATTTTGTTAAGGAATTTATGGTACTTTATTATACACAACGAAAACTCTCATCCTTTGTCTACCCTTTTATAGTCCGATTGTCTTTGTTTTGTTTTTTTTGTTACCTGTTGGGATCTGGGTAGACGTATAACTATATTCTAAATCCCCAACTCGTAACAAATGGCGACCGTGACAGGATTCGACCTTAAGTACCATATTCCTTCCTCCCTTGTTACTCAGTGTTAATTATTCCTCCCAGTCACTTCTGTTCACAATTGCTTCTGGTGGTTTAAAGTTTCCTTCATATGTGTGTGCATATATTGGTATTATCGTGCAATGGAAGTGACAGGCGGCAGATCCTTGGTTCCAAAGTGTCGCAAAAGGCTTACCTGTTTATTACACGTGGCGAGTCGTGTGGTAAGTCTTATAAGTGGGGAAGAATCCGGATCTGTTTAATGCCGTACCCTCACTCCAGAGTAGGCTATTCCATAGTCACTAGTTTAGGGTGAAGTGATATCTTGGGACGCCCCGCTCTACCAGGACCCCATAATTATAAAGCCTCAATTATTGTTCTTCTCATTATCTCATTTGGGGTCAATCAAGTTACTCAAGGGTTGTTAATCCAGATCTTTATATTAATGCCGTAATACGCCCTTCCTCTTTCAAATATCTCAGGGTTGTTAATCCGGATCTTTATATAAATGCCGTAATACGCCTTTCCTCTTTCAAGTATCTCAGGGTTGTTAATCCGGATCTTTATATTAATGCCGTAATACGCCCTTCCTCTTTCAAGTATCTC
>NW_024748693.1:0-17500 GCF_018991925.1 Homarus americanus
TCCAGCCTGTCACCTCTCTGCCATTTACTCATACGAACTAGTTTCTTCTTCTTTATGGGACCAAAGCAGATGTCGGAGCCGGACGTAACTGTCGCCCAAGGTGCGGAACACTATGCCTAGTAATAGACATTGCTGCGACTGTGCTAGCCAGTACCAAATTTGCACTAGCTGTGAATGTGCGAGAAACAACTGACCATGTGTTGTTTGCAGAAAGGGAAACAATTGTCGAAACCCAAAAGGCAGGGAGCCGACACAGGAGGCCACAATGGATATCGCCGGGACCCAACCGCCGATGATATCTTAAATGATAGCAGTGAGTCTACTCAACCTGAAAATGTAGTACTAATAAACGCTGCTCCAATAGTAGCAGATGTCCACGAGGTGAATGAGAGACAGCCACCACAGTGGAATGGCATGTCGATGGAAAATGCTGACATATAGGTTAAAGAAACTTACTCAGAAATTGTCAGGTGGTCGCCAGGTAACCTGTTTGAACCACCCAAATGTTCGGCCACCAAAGAAATGATTCGGGAGATGATTCGCCTCATAACTGAGCACACTTAGAACTGCTTCCTTGCCCCTTTAGCTCTTCAAATACTGGCAATAATACCACATCTATTCTGTCAGAGGAAACACACAAGGACTAAGCACAAAGAAAATGCGGCAGCAATGAAGAGAAGATTGACAATGTGGCACAATGGGTCCCTTGATGATCTCCTATGTGAAGCAAGAACACTGCAGAAGAGACTAAAATTTATAGAAGACGGAAAGCAAAACACCGATGACATTACAAGAAAGTTTGGAAACAAAATGCGTGTGGGAAAAGTGTCTTTGGCGATAAGATCTCTCACAGAGGAATCCTCCGGTGGGATTCTGCCAATAAACAGAGAGATATTAAAACAACTGAAGAAAAACATCCCCCTGCAAGTGAAGACGAAGGCATCAGGTTCCAGGGTGACTATATCCCACCAAATGGTGTCCTGTTCGAGAAAATAACAGGAGGGATGGTGTGGAAAAAGGCACTGAAGACTCAGGGACGTGCCGGCCCTTCAGGTCTGGATGCAAACCGTTGGAGAGTCATCCTCAGCACTAACAAGTTTGGCCCCGTAGCAAGTGATCTCTGCACGGCCATTGCCGCCCTTGCAAGAAAGCTGGCATCCTCGTGCTGCCAACACCTTCATGCTCTGACGGCCTGCCGCCTCATTCCCCTGGTTAAGAATCCAGGATGTAGACCTATAGGCGAGGGGGAAGTGCTGAGGCGGATCATCAGAAAATGCATAATGAAGGTGGTAAAGGATGCTGTCAGGGCAGCAGCAGGGAACCTGCACGTTTGTGCTGGCCAACAGGCTGGAGGGGAAGCTCCCATTCACGCCATGAGAACGATATTTGATCAGCGCGATTGTAAGGCCATTATCCTGGTGGCCGCTTCATACTCATTCAACATACTTAACCGCAAGGCCGCACTGCACAACATCAAGATCAAGTGTCCAAGCTTTGCAATGTATGTTGAAAACTCCTATAGGAATCCATCAGACCTTTATATTGTAAACAACAAGGCTCTAAGAGGTGATACCATCATACACCATTCATACAGTCAACCGAGGGAACAACGCAGGGGGACCCTGTTGCATTGGCAATGTACGCAATAGGCCTATCCGTGCTCCAACACGCAATAAAATTTGAAACAACCGAGGTCAAGCAAGTGGCTTATGCTGATGACCTTACAGGAGCAGGAAAACTGGAGGACATAAAAAAGTGGTTATATGTGTTACCAACCTGGTTAACTGGGGAATTAACCAATGTAACATATAGGTGGTTAACGAATACGAGTGTTGAATAGTGGTGAACAGTGCTAAGTCAGTGAAAAACAACTCGGCAGTTACAGTTGAGTCTTACCCGAGTTACCTTCACACAGTGAGGTCCCAGGTACCCAGTGATATTTCCCCTGAGACTCCACCATGGGGAGGCCTGGGACCACACCTCAGTGAGTGAGGCCCTGTGACCACATGGTGTCCCCATGATGCTAGGACACCACTTAGTCAATGAGTTGCTACAGCATCATGTGAAATTCCTTATAACACCATCTGTGAGGGAATTATTACACCACGTGATCCCCCTCATAACACCATCTGTGAGGGAATTACTACGCCATGTGATGCCCCTTATCACACCATCTGTGAGGGAATTACTACATCATCAGGCCCCTCATACACCATCTGTGAGGGAACTACTACAGCATCAGGCCCCTCGTAACACCATCTGTGAGGGAATTACTACACCACGTCAAGCCCCTCATAACACCGCTTGTGAGGGAACTAGTACTCCACGTGATGCCCCTCATAACGCCTTCTGTGAGGGAGCTACTACACTACGTGTCTGCTGTTCAATACCTCAGCTCACATGATCTACGTGTGTAAACATTAATCTGTATGGTCACTGTATGTTCCTTCACCTTTCTCTAATGAAGGCTTTTGTTAAACCACCAATGTATGCAATAAGTCATTTATGTCCAATGTATATTTTCAGCCTTAGGGCTGCAAACTTTTTCAATAAACCGTTTATTATAATTATTATTATTATTATTTTACGATTAGCCGGTAGACATACCAAGACGTCTGTGTTTTGTGAAAACAGAGAAACAAAAAACAGTGACGTGCTACATAATCCGAGTGTTAAAACTATATCCCGTATCGAGACGATAATTAGTGAGTGCTCCTCATCTCTGACACTCTCAAGAGGTGCAGAATTATTAATATATCATACAGCCTGTTTGGTGAAAATACTGTTAATAACAAGTAAAAAAGCCCCCCCCAAGTCATACTCGTTGCCAAGGAAACCAGCCGGAGGCGCAATCAAGTGACGAGGCTCCGCCTACTCGAACCCACTACAGCTATCAACTAGAAGGATCGCGTTTTCTATACAGACGCAGTGAACCCCTGTAATAGGTATTTAAAGTATACATAGTTTATACACACATGAACATGTTCGAGACATAACTTCACAACGATAGGCTCATCGGATAGGTGTATGTCATTGATATAAGTATCTTACGTATATTCGTGTGTACTAACGTTCTATAATTTACAGTGGTTATTCGTGTCTGTTCACTTATTGATAGTTAAATTATTTTAAGTACAATTTTTATCATTTCTTGTAAATGAGAGGCAAGTATTTTGCTTTTACCGTTAATTATTATCTGGCTCAAATGGAACTTCTTGGATAATTTTCATAGTTTCCAATGGCTCAATCTGACGACCTTGTATGTCTAACACACATATTTGCTGATAAGTTATCAGCCCGGATAGTTATGCACTAAAAAACCATGAAATATGCATGCAAATATGCACTAAAAATGTCACTTATAAAGCCAAGAATGCAGGTTATACGGAAACAAAATAGTTAATATAAACTAATGTTAATGTTTATTAAGCAATATACGTAATGTATTTAACATATATATGTGAAAGTGCTTCAAAAATATATATATGAACATGTATTTACATTATAGACTGACATATTTTCAGACATTACAGATTGTGGTTGCATTTGATGATGACATGGTGGCGTAAGTTCTCAAAGTTAAAACCCCGCCTGTTGTCTGTCAGCATAGCTTTATATTCTGAGAACACCCTTTCTACATCACACGAGACGATTGGTGCATGTTTCATACATAGGAGGTCTGACATAGTGAGTGGCTGTACCGTCTCGTCAATAATAGCATCACCAGACATTATCGGACTGACTTTTTTCAGCTTTTCAAATCCCTTGTTTTTGTACAACACGTTACTCAGTTTACCATAGTAAGCATCAGACTGCAAACTTTTCAGTTCATCAAGAACACCATTAACCAACGAAATTGCCGAGGACAGCAGTAGTCCCCTTTCTTCAAGTCTAGTAATTGTTGATGAGATGCACTCAAAATTCGTTGCAATGAAGAGCAAGCTTTCCTTTATTCCTTCAGTTTCAAGTAAGATCTTGCTTTCCTGAATGCTCTGAGCCTCCTCAGATTAAAGCGACGTGACCTCACCTCACTTCACCTAACCACACCTCACCTCACCTCCCAGTACCACGTGTGCTCATTCAGTGGCAACAAAGAGATACTGCCAGATGAATATTTTACCAAAATATGCATTTATATGCAGTTATCTAGGTAATATGCACTTATCATAGAAATCACGCAAAATATGCATTTGCATATTTCATATGCAAATGCATAACTATCCGGGCCCTACTGATAACTTACTCATAGAGGATCCAAGTTACGTATCTACGGCAAAGGTTGATTTTGAACTAGAGACAGAAATACAGTTAGACGATTCAGTAGGAAGTAGTGAGCAATTAATTGAGCAATCATTTGACGACTTAAACCGTCGTATTTTACTGTCCGGAAATCAATATAGTACCTCGCCTAGGTTTACAGGGAAATAGTGTTAGGAATGATGACAAAACTAAATTAGACAGGGAGTTTAAAACTAAACGAGGTAAGGGAAGGACTCAGAACACGACTAACTTAAATGTATACTACGCGAACAGTAGAAGTATGAGAAACAAAATGAATGATATTAAGGCCTTGGTATGTACCGAAGAAATCGATATAATTGCATTCACTGAAACATGGATCAACCTAGACACACGTGAATTACCAGTCGAATACCAAATTGCGGGTTACAAACTGTTCCATACCGATAGGCAGACCAGGAAAGGAGGCGGAGTAGCAATCTATGTTAGGGATAATCTGAAGTGTGAAATAAATAAGGAAATAAAAACTGAGAGGAATACAGAAACAATTTGGATAGAATTAAGCGACGGTCAGGAAAAATTAATCACAGGGGTAATATATAGACCCCCCAATCTTGATAGCGTCAATGAGCGACTTATCTGGGATGAAATGCGCAGGGCTTCCATACACAACAAAGTCTGTATAGTAGGCGACTTTAACCTTGGCCAAATAGATTGGACTGTCCTTACGGGTAACTCAGAATCAGAGGATTTTCTCGAGACGATCCAGGACTGTTTCCTAAGTCAACATATAACCGAACCCACACGGGGTAATAATATACTGGATTTAGTTCTGACGAACAGAGAAAACCTCATTAGCAATGTCGAGGTAGGGAACGAACTTGCAAACAGCGATCACAAAGAAATTCGATTCCAGTTAGATTTTCAGGGCAGACGTAAGGAAAATTCCACTAAAGTACCAGATTTCAGAAGGGCAAACTTTGACAGTTTAAAGAGGCAGCTGAGAGAGGGGTGTCGCGCTTGGCCGTGAACCTGACAGATGACACCGACCTGATAACGAGATCTGAGATTGCCGAGTTCCACGATAATTTAAATAGTGAGTTACTTAATGCACAAAGGCAGAACATACCATACAAAAAACTCAGATCAGACAACAATGACCCTAAATGGATAAATAATTATTTAAAGAACATCATTGGCCAAAGGAAGGCTATAGGTAGAAGGATAAATCGTGGCGAAATTCACCTCCGGGACTATTATAGGGTATTGGCGAGTAGAGTTAAAACCGAGATAAGGAAAGCAAAGAGGAATAACGAGGTAAGGATAGCAAGGGAGGCGAAGACAAACCCCAAGGATTCTACCAAATGTATCAAACTAAAACACGAGAAAAGATTGGACCAATACGGTCAGACTCCGGCGAGCTCACTGATAACGACGGAGAAATGAGCAATAATTTGAATAAATATTTTTCAACAGTTTTCACCACCGAAAATCTAAACATGATACCCGAGGCACCGACCCTATTCAGAGATAGTGAAGAAAACAAATTAAATGAGATAGTAGTGACTAGTAACGATGTTAGTAAGCAAATAGACAAACTAAAGCCTAATAAGTCACCTGGTCCCGATGAGATATTTGCCAGAGTATTAAAGGAATGTAAGGAAGAGCTTAGTATGCCCTTAGCAAAGTTGTTTAACATGTCCATAAAAACAGGTGTAGTACCAGAATCCTGGAGGATAGCGAATGTAATACCGATTTTCAAGAAGGGGGATAGATCACTATCCTCTAACTACCGCCCAATCAGTCTAACATCAATAGTAGGCAAATTACTGGAAGCAATCATCTCAAACTCTATTCGAAATCACCTGGAGAAGCACCGATTGATCAATGATTCCCAGCATGGCTTCACAAGCGGACGTTCTTGCCTAACTAATCTATTAACATTCTTTTCATCAGTTTTCGAATCGGTGGACGAGGGGCACAATTATGATGTGGTATATCTCAACTTTAGCAAAGCCTTCGACAGAGTCCCCCACGAAAGACTAATTAGAAAGGTAGAAGCACATGGCATCAAAGGTGACATCCTTAAATGGATTAGGGCGTGGTTACAGGACAGGAAACAGCGAGTGAGCATTAACGGCACTAAGTCCCATTGGAGCAACGTCACAAGTGGAGTTCCCCAAGGCTCAGTACTTGGACCATTATTGTTTATTATATACATAAACGACATAGATATCGGCATAGACAGCAACATAAGTAAATTTGCTGATGACACTAAAATAGGACGGTTATCAAATCTGACGAGGACTCGGCAAAACTACAGGAAGATCTAAACAAATTTTTCGAATGGTCTGAAAAATGGCAGATGAAATTCAATGTCGACAAATGTAAAGTACTCAGTATAGGAGATGTAAACAGGGAAACCAGATACCAGATGAACAACGATGCCATAGAGAAATCCGACTGCGAGAGAGATTTAGGGAGTAATGATAAGTAGAACCTTAAGCCAAGTAAACAATGTGTTTTTGCTCGTAACAAGGCTAATAAAGTACTTGGGTTCATACAAAGGAGTGTTAGTTACAAGACTAGCGAGGTCATCCTAAAACTGTATCTTGCTCTTGTGAGACCACACCTGGATTACGCAGTTCAGTTCTGGTCACCGTATTACAGAATGGATATAGAATCCTTGGAAAGAATTCAGAGGAGAATGACAAGACTAATCCCGGGCATTAGGAACCTTGAGTATAGAGACAGGTTAAAGCATCTTAATTTGCACTCCCTCGAGAGACGTAGAGCGAGGGGCGACCTGATAGAGGTGTATAAGTGGAAGACAGGGCTAAACAAAGGGGACATTACTAAGGTACTCAAATTATCCAACCAGGAGCGAACTCGTAACAATGGTTTTAAATTAGACACATTTAGATTTAGGCGTGAAATAGGTAAACACTGGTTTGGAAACAGAGTAGTGGATGAATGGAACAAGTTACCAAATATCATCATTAACTCGAATATGCTGAATTGCTTCAAACATAGGTTGGATGCTCATATGAGCAATAGGGGTTGGGTGTAAACGGGACTGCCCAGTATGGGCCAATAGGCCCGCTGCAGTTTCCTCCATTCTTATGTTCTTATGTTCTTATGTACACAGGTAGTTTCTAACCCTGATCCAGGTGACAGTGTGTCAATTGCTTCATCAGTAACACTCGCATTAACTCAGCCTTCGGTTAGGAGTAAGAGTACTAACTTACTAATTTCTAACCTTACAATGACTTCCTCTAACACTCACCCCAATACTACTACCATGTCAACTAAATCTGATAATGTAGTTCATATCATGCCGCGTGGCGACTACGTTCGCAATTTTACGGGCCAAAATGATTTTCGGGTAGCGCATTTCATTCGTGCATGTGAAGACACCATGCTCACGGGTAAAATAACAAGTGATGAAGAGAAAAAAGCATTTGTACGTTCTCATATTACGCAGGGATCTTACGCCGGTAATCATTTAAATGCGTATGGTTTAACACACCCTAGCTATGAGAAATTCAAGAGCAAGCTTATTGGAATATTTGGGGGCAGGTCCCAGTTGGGCCAATTACAGTGGATCTTCAGATGGTTGGATCGTTGTACGCCAGTGATTCACGCCCAGACACCGGTAGTGGCAGAAAGACATCGCAGGAGAGGTTCGCCAGGATATGGAAGCGACTTTCCGAAGTTCAAATTGGTACGACCAGGATGGTAAAATGTCAGCGACCAATGTGGAAACGTTGATAGAATTAATTAGCTTCCTGTTAGTTGTTCGTCGTCCCCTATACAGCCGGGCACAGGAGGTACAGTTTGAACCACCTATGGATATGGTTGAATACCCAAACAGACTCTGTCCCACGGCTACGGGCCCTTTAATGGCGCAGCCCTCCATGACTACAGCGCAGCCCTCCACGTCCACGGCGCAACCCCAGATACCCCAGATGGCACACATGACTCCACCCCAAATTCCTCATACGACACCAATGACTCCGATTGCACCTCAACACCGGACGTATAAACAAGGTACTCCTTTACGATGTACTCATTGTAATAAACGTGGCCATGTAATAGAAGACTGTTTCCAGTTCCAGGGTAATAGTGCAAAATTCAAGGAGACATCCGGTGCCAAGCAGTTCACTAGGTCATACTCGGAGGCAGCTAAGGCGACACCTCCACCTACCCAGAAGGCACGCAAGTGGTGCGCACTACACAAGTCGACATCTCATAGCACACAAGAGTGCGGCTTAGTAATGAAGGCTAGGAATGTAGACTTTGGTGAAACACAAGTGTCGTACAGGCGTAAATAGAAGCGTCCCCAAGACAAGTCGTCGGGGGAAGACCAGCGCTCATCACAGCAAGGAGAGGGATAGGTACAATATTTCCTGCCCCTCCTCACAGCACTTCTATAGCGGCCTAGTTAGTAGAGGCGCTTAGCAATGTGGAAGTGTTGTCAGTGCCGGTAAGGGTTGATAGTACAAGATTGGCTCTTGATATTGACACGGGTGCATGCGCTAATGTTTTGGTCTTGACATCCTATCAGGAGTTACAACGTAAATTCCCTCACCGCGACTTCAAATGGAGGCCTAGTAACGCTGAGCTCGAAGGAGTATGAGGTACTCAATTGAGCATTAACGGAATGGTGACGTTACCACTCAGACTTTCAAGACGTGGTTCTCCCTTCTACGCGGACTTTTATGTAGTTTCAGCAGTTCAATTTGCTAGCTGACGGGTTACTTGGTCTCCCAACTCTTATAACGAACATGATAGATGTTCATCCACGTAATAATACTATTACGTTTAAAGGTGTTTCCTACAACGCTATGAGTCATTCTGAACCTATGCTAGTTGCACCTTTTGGACGCGTTCTCATAGTTGAGGACGTGGTGAACATCAAATATGAATTACATGGACTGCTCCAGCTTCCGCGTCAGATGGACAACATCGACGCCCAACTACAATCAGCATTGGGCATCCTTCATGGTCTCAGTGCAGCTACTAGTGAAACGACGATAGTTTCACAAACTATTGACCTTCTACACTTTCGTCTCCAGAACCTTCGCAAGCTTCTCGTCGATGTTGGAGAGAAATTACCAGCGTCTGAAATGGATCTTGCTAAAGAAGTGCATTCTCAGACACGACGAAAAAGGGGTTTATTTAATTTTGTGGGTCTTATCCAAAGCACTTTGTTTGGCACGGCAACGGCCGATGGTGTAGCTAAATTGGGGGATCGAATGAACATTGTCGTTCAAGCTGTATCTCAGCAGAATCGTGTCGTTTCTCAAACCTTTCATGCGATTACTGTTTTAGAATCCAAGGTTAATGAAATAATATCGGAGTCTACAAAGTATCGAGGATTGTTACTAGGTTACAGAAATCAATTCCGACGTTAGAATGGCTCCTTTATTTCACAGAATATTTGCTGCGGAAATTTCAGTTCAAAAGATTGTAGCCTGTAAAAATGAACTAATTGACAGCATTTTAGATGCAGGGATAGGACGTGTGGACGCAAAGCTTGTGCCTGTGCAGACGCTTCTTGACGCTTTACAGATAGCCAAGTTGCAGTATCACTTAACTCCTATTTTTAATGACAATGAGGTTGGAGTCGACTCTCACGCACAATGCTATCCTCATCCACATTCCTATGCGAGGGCAACATCAGTTTAATGCATGGCATTTAGAACACTTCCCCTGGTTTGTGAATTAAACACTATATACTCTGGATAGGCCTAAAGAACTTTTCCTAATTGATGAATATTATTCTTTATTGGCAATAGAGGATCCTGAGGTACTGTCACGGTGTAAGTCGTCATATCTACACCTACACGTATGTCCAGCCTACATGTTCGCGTTTATTCCTGCTGCAGAGGGAGTATGTGAATTGGCAGTCATACAAACCAATGAACGCACAGCACTTGCGCAATGCAGCTATAGGCCGGTTAGTCTCAAAACTGTGTTTCACGCTCATCTTCACAATGTGCAGTACTTGTTCTTTCCAAATACTACTACTGTTATTTTAAAATGCCATGATGGTGTTAAGCAGCTAGTTGTGAAAGGGCATTACAAGGCTCAGGATTACTGTGAAATCACTTGTGGTACATTACAGACCTTGCCTACTCATCAGCATTTTGCCTTAAATATAAAACTCAAGTCTGCCTTAATTCCACATCCTGTCATGAATTTCACTATAAAAGACATTAAAATTGTTTCAGAGAAATTAAAAGTCATTGCATTCTTGAAAGAGACACAATTTGCTGATTTGAGTAATAATTTGCCATTTTATCTATCACGGGAATTTGCTATACCAAGCCTTACAATTTTCTCAATTATGTTAATTTTGGCAAGCATGTTTCTGTTCTGTTATTATAAGTCAGCTAATAACCCTACAGTAGTGGAATCCCCCGTTTAGTGTCTACACTTCTGTTTATAACATGGTTAGGGTTGTCTAGGATGTACTGTATTCTGTGAGCTTATTTAGGCCTCACTGAGCTTGGCTATAGGTGAGAGAGCGATGTAATGGCCCCTGTCTCATCAACAGAAGTATTATATAAATGGGTTACTTACATCTGACTTATATTCAGATTCACCACCTGTAACTTTCCACTAACTATGAGTAAGACATGAACTGATCCCGTGAAGGGTAACTTTCCCAAGAGGGAGTAGCCCATATGTCAGCATCTATGTAAGCGCGCACTAGTGAGATGCCTTCGTCAGTCACTCACACCAACTTTTATCAAACGGACGTTGATCCACGTTTATATTACATAAACGCCGTCCTCTTTCTCATTCACTCATAAATAGTGGAACTTACGGTTGATATACACTCAGGAATTATAAACATAGTACTTCTATAATAAAACAAGAAACTTCAATCGGGTTTCGTTACCAAAAGCCCAATTGTAGTATATGTGTTACCAACCTTTTTAACTGGGGAATTAACCTACGTAACAGCCCCTTAGTTTTTATATAAATGTTGACAGTGCATTAAGTTTATATAATTATATTACCCCCTGTAACTTTCCACTGGCTATGAGGTGACATGGTCACATCACGTGATGGGTAAGTCTCTTCAGGTGTGGCCCTAAAATGCTAAGTCAGGTCGTAGAAGCCGGCTACTGCAGGCACTCTCACTCAACCCCTCACACCAACAGGACGTATTTTAGAAGAGCTATTTAACATAGCCCCCGTCCTCATTTAACACTCATAGCTACAGTGATTAAGTTACAGTGATATACACTTGGAACTGTTTATAATATATTCTTAATAAATACAGAAAAGACAGTTGGGTTTTTGCTACTAAAAGCCCTAAATACTTTTACATGTCCTAGCCCATTAACCCCTCAAGAATGAACGGTTAATGGCCAGTTCATAGGTTTTTTTTTTTTTTTTTTACGGGTATTAGCCCACCCGGACACAGGTCATCGACCCACATCAGGGCCCGGGGGGCGAAAACATCATGATCATGATGATGATGATGATGATGATGATGATGATGATGATGATGATGATTGTTACGAGTTGGGGATTTAGAATATAGTTATACGTCTACCCAGATCCCAACAGGTAACAAAAAAAAAGAAAAAAAAAGACAATCGGACTATAAAAGGGTAGACAAAGGATGCGAGTTTTCGTTGTGTATAATAAAGAACCATAAATCCCTTAACAAAATATTCAGCTTATAAATTACCCTTAACCAAACTTAACCTAAACATTAACAGTATATACATATTAATAAAACATAAAACAATCGTGAAGCAAGTGGACGTGGGGGAGGCAATACAAGGTTACAAATACTTAAGTGAGGAGCTGAGATGGCTGACGAGTAAGGCTGAGTATTGTAGAAGACGGTAGGTAGTCACTGCGCCGTAGGTTTAGAGGATAGATGATCCTGTGGTCACTTCCCAGAGCCAAGTGCTCTCTCCTCGAATTGGAGCTCACAAAGAAGACTTGGAGGAAGTGACGCAATAACCAGGATATGGAGAAGGGAAACCCCGGAGTGTTAACTAAGACGAGTGATACTCGTATCTCGTCCCTAGATGGCGTTGCTCGTGGTGCTGGGTGGATAGATCAGGACAATAGATGGCGTGGTTCGTAGTGCTGGGTAGGTAGATCATGACAATTGGTGGCGCGGTTCGTAACACACCCCCCCTCCAAAGACCTCTGTAGCGCGGGCGCAAAGGAGGTGATCACCTGGTGCGTCTGGAGAGTAGGTGCTGCATTTCCACTGGAGCTCGGGATAAGGAGTCTGCAATCAGGTTGTCCACCCCCTTTATGTGCCGGACTTGTAGGTTATAGGGCTGGGTGAAGACTAGGGTTGTTTGTGAGCAAGACTGGAGGTAACATTCAAACTTCTTTATTGCCAACACCAGAGCCAGGGCCTCCTTCTCTATGGTCGAGTAGTTGGTCTGATGTTTTTCAACTTGGCGGAGTAGTATGCCACAGGGTGAAGGACATCAGTGGTTGGGTCGGGTTGTAGGAGCACAACCCCAACTCCGACACCACTAGCGTCGATTTGCAGATGGAAGGGCAAGGTGTAGTCAGGGGGGTGGACTACAGGCTTGGAGGCAAGGAAGGCTTTGAGGCTGTGGAAAGACTGGTCGCACCTCTGGTTCCAGATGTAAGGGACCGCAGAACTGGTAAGGTCTGTGAGGGGTCCGGCCACGCTGGAGAAGTTACTGCAGAACCGACGGTAGTAGCCGCACATCCCCAGGAAGCGCATGAGTTCCTTCCTCGTCCTTGGAGTGGGGAAGGATAAGATGGCTTTAACGTTTGCGTCCTTGGGTCTCACCATACCATGCCCAACGATATGTCCCAGGTAAGTCACTGAGGCCCGGCCAAAAGCAGATTTAGCCAGGTTTATGGTGAATCCAGTCTCTTGCAGTCGTGCAAACAGTATCTCCAAACGCACCAGATGTTCGTCCCAGCTGTCCGACACCACCACCAGGTCATCCAGGTAGGCGAACGTCCCACCTAGGTCCTGAATAAGGTAGTTGATGGCCCTCTGGAATGTGGCCGGAGCATTAGAAAAGCCAAACGCCATAACCAAATATTGAAAAAGACCAAATGGAGTTATAAATGCCGAGATTATTTTTGCCCTATCCGTGAGTCCCACTTGATAATATCCTTTCAATAAGTCCACCGTACTGATAAATTTGGCACAGCCTATGCTGTCTATTATATCTTCAATCAAAGGTAAAGGGTAGGAGTCTGAGACAGTGACCTGGTTCACTTTACGATAATCGGTACAGAAACGAAAAGTGCCATCGGGTTTTGGAATGAGAAGGCAAGGTGAAGCCCAGGGGGAGGTACTAGGCTCAGCTAAGTTATGTTTTAACAAAAAATCTACCTCCTTTTTCATAATCTCTCTTTTTTTGTGGATTTAGTCGATATGCTGATTGCCTAATGGGTTGTACATCATATGAGATCAGCTTAATATCATGTTTAAGTATATTGCAAAATCCTGGGAGGTCTGACGTGACTTTAGGAAATGTCGATAATAACTTAGTGAGATCTATTGCTTGAGATGGATTGAGAACAGAAAAATACTCATCCAAGTTGTTGAGTATGTGACTGTTAGCAGGGTTTTCTTTTGGTAGAGGGAAGTCTAAATTCTCCAATAGGTCCATGTCATCTGTCTCCGGCTCCGGCCCTGACAAAATCGTATGGAATACAGGTAGGCTTACAGCCTCTGGGATGTCTTCCTCTGACTGCCTGGAATGGTAAAGTTTCATGAGATTAATGTGAACAAGTTGTGAATCTTTTCTGCGATCAGGAGTATGGACTATATAGTTGAGGGGAGATAGTTTATTAGCATTGACTTGAAAGTTTTGATGGAACCGTTCCAAGCAACCTTGGGATTGTGGGTGGTAAGCCGAAGATGTACAATGGGCCACACTGAGGTCTTTCATCACCTGTTTGAAAAGATTGCTCGTAAAATTGGTGCCCTGATCGGATTGGATCTCTTTAGGAATGCCCACTGAAGTGAAAAGGTGCAAAATATGTTTGATTACGTTTTTTGAAGTGATGCTTTTAAGGGGAAAAGCCTCAGGATAACGTGTACTGGTATCCATAACTGTGAGCAGGAATTGATTTCCCTTCTTAGTCTTTGGTAATGGGCCCACACAATCCACAACAATCTTTTCAAATGGTGTAGAAAATACTGGGATGGGCTTAATGGGAGCTGCTGGTATACTTTCATTTGGTTTTCCTACCATTTGACAAATATGACAAGATTTTAGGTATTTTGACACATCCTTCCTAAGTCCAGGCCAATAATAGTGTTGGAGGAGCTTTTTATATGTTTTCAGGATTCCCAAATGTCCTGAAATACCATCATGGGCAAGGGCAATTAATGCTGGTCTGACTGAGGTGGGAATTACCACTTGATGTATTTCAGACCACGTGTCTAGATGGGAAAGCTCAGGGGGCCTATAGGCCCTCATCAAAACCCCTTCATGATAATAAAAACACGGAAGGGTGTTAAAATCTTTACCCTCAACTGCTGCATGATGAAGTTTATTCAAAGATGGATCAGATTTTTGGGCTTTAACGAGCTCATCCTTACTAATGGTCTTATTGTACAGATCTTCTGTGGGTAGGAAGATATTAGAGGTGGTTTTAGACGAAGAGGGCCCATTTCGCACACTCTGTGACCGGGTGACAGCACAAGATGGGAAAAGATGAGGAATAGTTTCTTTAAGGTCAGTGGTGGAGTTGACAGGTAAGGGAGAGTCGACTGTCTTTATGTTAGGAACCACTAGATCTCCTACCAAGTCATTACCCAATAATAAATGAATGCCGCTCACAGGCATTGGATCTTTCGTAATGGCTATTTGCACTTCCCAGTAATCAAGGGACATTGGAGGTGCACTTTAGCTAAAGGATAGGAAGAATGGGATGAGAGATCTGAAATTAGAACACTCTCATTAGTAAATGCGGTAGATATATCAGGAATGACGTTAAACAGGAGGATAGATTGTGCTGCGCCCGTATCACGTAGTATACGAATAGGGAAAGAACGAGACCCCTCTATGATTGAAAATTTTCCCTCATAGGTGAATGAAGAGAAGAGATCCTGATGGGGCCTTTCCACATTGGTGGTTGCTATTGGTTTGGATTTGGGATCCAGGGAACTACTTTTAGTAGTTCGACACTTTGGGTGTTTACAAGTCTGGATCGTATGGCCTGGGTTTTTACAGTAAGAACAATAAAATTTGGTTGCATCAGGGGGGGTAGGTGTGGGACCTTTCGGCCTACCACTCACGTCCCCAAGGTTATCATCAGAGGAGGACCTAACATGTCGGAAAGTACCACGTCCTCTACTGCCCAGTGACTCCACCAACAAAGCGTACGCATCAGCCAGCTCAGCAGCACGCCCTAAATTAACCTCTCCACGTTCCTCCACATGCTTCAAGATGTGAAATGGTATCTTGCTCTTCCACTCCTCCAGGACTACCAAATTTAACAAATCCTGAAATGTGGAGGTCTCTGTAGCCTCTAACCACTTCTTAAAAAACCTAAACTTTTCTTGAGCAAACTCAACAAAGGTGTGGGAAAATGGTTTGGTTAGTTTACGAAACTACTGCCGGTATCCATCTGGCGTGATAGCATAAGAGGTGAGGATATTCTTTTTTACGTTATCATAGTCATCAGTCTGGTCTAAACAGTTATAAACTCTACGAGCCTTACCATATAATTTAGGAACTAACACTGACACCCGCTGGTCCTTTGGCCACTCATTCTTCCCGGCTATTTTCTCAAAAGTCCTAAATGACCCGTCCATATCGGATTCATCAAACCCGGGAACAAGGGAAGAAGCAGTAGCAGGGTTAAAAGCAGCTAGTTTCTCTTTTAATGCCACTTCTTTTGATTTAAACTCCGATGTTAAGGTGACTTCTATCTCTCTTACCTGTAGTTCTTTCAGTCTAACCTCCTGCTCCAACTTGAGTTCTTTCATTTTGATTTGGAACTCGAACCTTGCTCGTTCTAGTTCTAAGGCGTCTACTCTTTGTGTTTTTTCTTGAGGGCTAGCCAGACCTGAAGCAACTTCTGAGTGAGGAGGGGTGGTGGATAGTGGTTGAAGTTTCTTGGACATGGGCGTTAATCTGTCAACAGCGGATTCTTTTAAAACTTCTTGTTGAACCAGCACTTCAATCACATGATTTTTTAACATTTCCTTAGTCAGTTGCTGTGAAAATGGGATATTGTAATAGTTGGCTATTTCTTTCCATTCTTTCTTCAGGATATTAACACGTAATTTAGCTACGGAAGGATTTTCAATAAAATCCTGGAGATCAAAACCTGAGGTGGCCATTGTTAAGAAAAATAGGATAAATTAACTAATGGTCAAAAGATAAGATAAGTGGATAACCCTAGAAAATATCACGGCAGTGGATAACCAGATAGTCCCAGAAACTAACCAAGTTATACCTAGGGAAATTACACTTATGATTATTGTTCTTCTGAGAAGATCCTTAGATAAGGATAAGAGACTTGAAAGAGGTAGGGCGTATTACGGCATTAATATAAAGATCCTGATTAACAACCCTGATATACTTGAAAGAGGAAGGGCGTATTACGGCATTAATATAAAGATCCGGATTAACAACCCTGATAAATGGTATGATTGACCCTGAATGAGATAATGAGAAGAACAATAATTGAGGCTTTATAATTATGGGGTCCTGGTAGAGCGGGGCGTCCCAAGATATCACTTCACCCTAAACTAGTGACTATGGAACAGCCTACTCTGGAGTGAGGGTACGGCATTAAACAGATCCGGATTCTTCCCTACACTCGATAAGACTTACTACACGACTGCCACGTGTAATAACAGGTAAGCCTTATGACACTTGGAACCTAATATCCTACGGCTGTCACTCTTACTGTACGATAATACCAATATATGCACACACATATGAAGGAAACTTTAAACCACCGTAAAGCAATTGTTAACAGAAGTGACTGGGAGGAATAATTAACACTGAGTAACAAGGGAGGAAGGAATATGGTACTTAAGGTCGGGTTCTGTCACGGTCGCCATTTGTTACGAGTTGGGGATTTAGAATATAGTTATACGTCTACCCAGATCCCAACAGGTAACAACAAAAAAACAAAAACAAAGACAATCGGACTATAAAAGGGTAGACAAAGGATGCGAGTTTTCGTTGTGTATAATAAAGTACCATAAATCCCTTAACAAAATATTCAGCTTATAAATTACCCTTAACCAAACTTA
>NW_024748693.1:20000-27500 GCF_018991925.1 Homarus americanus
GTTTGCAGCCAACAGGATAGCAGTCATACAAGATTTGTCATGAATCGACCAGTGGAGACATGTCGGCACATCATTGAATCCAGAGGATGAGGCAACTCGGGGACTACCTGCTCTGCACCTGGTTGCTGGATCTAGGTGGATACGAGGTCCTAAGTTTCTACTGAAGTAAGAAGACCAGTGGCTCAAGGGAAAGGAGTTGCCAGTAGCTCTGAAATACTTACTGGAGGTTAAAGGAGAAGCACACTAGAAATCTGTAGTTGCTCTGGCAGCGAGTGAGCCGTCAAAACGGGCCCTCGCCAAACTGTGGCTCAGGTACTCATCATGGTACCGCTTGGTGAAATGGATGGCGTGAATTAAAGGGTTCATTCAGTTGCTTGGAACAAGCACAAGGACCGGAGACCTGCGCCTCAAGCTGAAGAGGCTAAGCGCTGAGGAATTACATTCGACTGAAGAGACAATTATACACTTAGTGCAGAAGGCAGTTTAAGAAAAAGAAATCCTAACTATCATAAAGGGTAAACTCCCAAGGGACAGTAAGTTATATAGACTGGGACCATACTTGGACGAGAGCACGCGATGGTATGTATGAGGCAAAGGTATTGGATCACTAGGGCAGACGCTTGCTTGATAGAATCATACCATGCTGTGTGCTCTGCCGACGAAACAACTGGAGAAGTACGCCTCAAAGGCAAGCTGGATAGGCACTATTCGCTTAAACCTGAACGGACTGTTTTGGTCCCATTATAAGAACATAAGAAAATAAGGAGTCTGCAATAGGCCGGTTGGCTGTGCATGGCAGCTCCTGTCGAGAGTTACTCCCACTCTCTATCATCCATGAATCTATCTAGCCTCCTTTTGAAACTTTCCAGAGTTCCCGCACTTACTACAAAGTTGGTAAGCTTGTTCCACTCGTCCACCACCCTATTTGTCAACCAGTTTCTTCCTATCTCCCTCCTAAACCTAAACTTATCCAACTTGAATCCGTTGCTCCGAGTCCTATCCTGCTCGGATATTATAAGAACTTTATCTATATCCCCTTTATTGATTCCTTTCACCCACTTAGACACTTCTATCATATCTCCCCGCACTCTTCGTCTTTCTAGGGAATGCAAGTTAAGTTTCTTTAACCTATCCTGATATGGAAGGTTTCTAAGTCCCGGAATCATTTTTGTCATTCTTCGCTGCACCGACTCTAGTGAATTTATATCCATAATAGGGGCACCAGAACTGAACCGCATAATCGAGGTGCGGCCTGACTCGCGCAAGATATAGTTGCAATAAGACCTCTGCACTCTTGTTACTTACACTTCTAGATATAAAATCCAATACTCTGTTTGCCTTATTTCGAACATTAACGCACTGTTTTCTAGGCCGTAGGTCCGGGCTTACAAGTACCCCTAGGTCTCTTTCACAAGTCGACTTCTCTAGGTTGATGTTGTTAAGGCTGTATACATTATAAGTATTTGTTCTTCCAATATTAAGTACGCTGCACTTTCTGGTGTTGAATTTCATTTGCCATTTTTCAGACCACCCCTGCAGTTTATTTAGATCCTCCTGTAATGTATTTGCATCCCGCCCTGAATTTATTTGCCGCCCTATTTTGGTGTCATCCGCAAACTTGCTTATGTCACTGCTGATCCCAGTATCTAGATCGTTTATGTAGATTATGAACAAGAGTGGGCCTAGTACTGACCCCTGGGGAACCCCACTGGTTACACGGCCCCACTCAGATTTAACATCATCTACGCTGACCCTCTGCGTTCTATAGGTGAGCCATGATTTTATCCAATTTAAAACTTTCCCCTCGATACCGTGAGCCTTAATTTTTCTCAGAAGCCTCTGATGCGGTACTCTGTCAAATGCTTTGCTAAAGTCTAAGTAAATAACATCGTCATTATCTACTACCTCGAAGACTTTCCTAAAAAACGTTAGCAGATTTGTTAGACAAGATTTTCCCTTTGTAAACCCATGTTCAGAGTAGTTGATTAATTTGCTTTTCTCTAAATGCGGTCGGATGCTATCTGCTATAATTGATTCAAGAAATTTCCCCACTACTGACGTCAAACTGATCGGCCGGTAATTTGACGCTGATGCTCTGTCTCCCTTTTTGAATATGGGTACTACATTTGCCTGTTTCCACAAGTCTGGCACAACTCCAGTGTCTAATGATTTTCTAAATAAGTTTACGAGGGGTCCGCTAATCTGTTCCCTACAATCTTTCAAGACTCGAGGGAAAATTTCATCCGGCCCTGGGGATTTTGTTTTCTTTAGTTTATTTATCTTCTTAAGAACATCCTCTTTTCTGATAGTGATATTCTTTAATTTCTCTTCTTCCTTTCCCTTAAATATCAGTTCCACCTCTGGAATTTCATCGCAAATTTCTTCTGTGAAAACTGATAAGAAGTAGCTGTTCAATGCTTGGCTTATTTCTTCACTGCCATTTATCACTTCTCCGCTTCCTGACTTTAAAGGCCCAACTTTGTCCTTGACCTTTGTCCTATATACCTGGAAAAATCCCTTGGGATTCGCCTTCGATTCTCTTACTATTTTGATTTCATAGTCTCTCTTTGCTTTCCTTACATTTTTCTTAACATTCCTAGATAGTTCATTATACCTGTTTCTGAGCTGCTCCTCCCCTCCCTTTAATTTCTTATATATTCCTTTCTTTATTCCTATGTCATGTTTAAGTTTTCTGGTCATCCACCTTGGCTCATTCTTATTTGACCTAATTTTTCTGTATGGTATATTTTGTTCTTGTGCTTTATGTAGTATACTAGTGAATATATTATAGTCATGATCAATTGTTGTGTCATCTACGACCTCACCCCTTCCTACTGGGAACTGACGTGACTGCTCCCAGGTGACCTCACCTAGGTACCTTCTTTACCCCTGATAATCCGCCAACCGAAAGTTTGGGACTCTGACCATATTGTCATTGTTTTTCGTTTCCCAATTTAGGGTGAACCTGATTTCTCTGTGATCACTGTTACCTAGTTCTTCCCCTACTGTGATATCTCTGATAATATTTTCTTTATTTGTTAATACTAGGTCTAATATATTGTCACCTCTAGTAGGTTCTGTAATTAGTTGTTTCAAAAAATTGTCCTGTACTGCAGACAAGGAAGTCTTCAGAGTCATAGTCGCCTACAATGTTGTCCCAGTCAATATTTCTGAAGTTGAAATCCCCCATAATGCATAGGTTGTTATATTTTGCTGCCCTACTCATTTCCTGCCATATGGGCTGAGCTGCTTCTTTGTCAAGACTTGGGGGTTTGTAAATCACTCCCATAATTAGTTTTTCTCTTCCTTCCGTGATTTCTACCCACACAGACTCGGTTCCTATTTCACCCTTTATTGAATTATTAATACAACATGTTAATGTATCCTTGACGAAGAGTGCGACCCCTCCCCCCTTCCTACCTTCCCTGTCCTTGTGAAAAATGTTGTACCCTTCTATGTGGTATACTGCCAGATTCTGGGGTCACTAAGTCTAAGGGGATAACTTAACTCTAATCTTAATTTCTAAGGGTCGCTGCCACCAGACCCCCTCTGGACAGCATGTAGCTCGTTAGGTAGCGGGCAGAGTGGACTAGGCATTGGGTTAGGTTTTCCATTGACCAGATCGATAAGGGTAAAGAAGGGTGAAACCATTACATGTCTTAATTGATTTATTCCTTATAAAACATACTAGTAAAAACACATACAACCACATTGTGGACCATAATTCCAAGGCCTGTCCCAGGGTATAGCACTGGCGCCTCTAACAACTGCTGTTGTGGTCGGTTACACTCCGACCCGAGGTGGGTTTGGGGTCCTCGGCCCACGAGGTAGAGTAGAGCCGATTAATCATGCCGAATCAGCGCCATCACTCCTATATTGACCACTGCTGGGTATCCACCGGCTCTGAGCGACCGGTGGGTTTCAATTAAGCCCACCCTCGACCTGGAGACAAACGGGGCAGCGTCAGGGGACTGAGAAACATGACAACACCAACAAACTCTCTTGTCTAGACGACAGACGTATTTACGTTATATTACTTCTACACTGGGTGAATGACAATTCAACTGTTAAATCATGAACACTGGTGAACACTGATATTCACTATAATTGACTGAATTAACTGAATGGCTAGGGAACACGGAACATACCTGGAGACAAACGGGGCAGCGTCAGGGGACGCGCTCCCTGGCCATCTTGAGTTTATATACCCCTGAGTTGCCAGTGATCGCTACTCACGCAATGACAATAATCACAAACAAACTAACTGTTACTCATTCAAAGATGACCCTCAGTTGACAAAGGTCTGGCGAATTACTAAAGTTGATTTAAACAGACTAATTCAAGGTTGCGTTTGCCAGTAGAGAGTGCAATAAACGTAGTGACAACTGTGTTCGAAGGCGGGACTTACTGAGAGTGATCCTGAGGGTAAAACAGATGGGAAATACACGTCTCTCCTGAGATTCTACAAGCGCGGTAGATTTGAATATTATGTAGCGTAATATGAATTAAAACGGGTTTTTAGGAATGACAATGAGGTGTGCAGTACAGTGGTACTCTGATAAAAAATTTTTGCTCGCCAGATTCATCCAAGTTTCGGTGATTGCTATGAAGTCTACATTCTCGGTACATACAACCGCTCTCAGCAATTCTATTTTATTTCTAACGCTCCTACTGTTTGTATAGTATACATTTAAACCTACCCTTCCCTGGTCCTGTTTTACCCCTTTTCCTGAGCAACTAATTTTACTTCCCAGGACCTGCTTGTTTTTTGACTCCCACTTTCCCCGACCTCTCTCTACTGGCGAAACCCCCCCTTCGGAGTGACAATTTCATGCTCCAGGGATGCAGACAACGTCTTTACCCCCTCACGAGACAAGTGTACCCCGTCGCGACAGAACAGGTAGTCGTTGCCATAGAATCGTTGCCAGTTATCAATGAATGCCCAACCATTGTTTGCACACTGTTTTTCCAGTCGTCAATTTATAGCAATTGCCCTGGACAGCCATTCACGACCAACCCCTCTTCTAGGCAAGACACCACATACTATCGGGATCCCTCCCCTATCTCTAATCATCCCCAGCGCCTCCCTATACCTCTTGAAAAGTTCCTCACTCCTAACCTTACCTATGTCGTTTCCTCCCACACTAAGACACACTACTGGATTGGTACCCTCCCCTGACAAAACCCTGTCTAACCTCTCGGCTACATGCCCTATCCCAACCCCAGGAAAACACACCCTAGTCCTACGTTTCCTATCTCTCGCACAAAAAGCCCTATCTACAAACCTCACCTGGCTGTCCCCAACTACCACGACTTTACCTGTGGGCAGGGTTTGTACAACTGCCCTTTCCTCCCCTTGATCCATACCGTCCTGCCTTTCTCTTCCTCGCCAGCTTCCTGCAGCACCTGGTAAGGGTTACTACACTCCACACCCTGGTCAGCTTTCCTGAGCCTGACCCTAGTCTCCTTGGAGACAACCACTCTCCATGCCTGCTCCTCCTTCGCAGGTGTCCTGCTAGGCAGGACACCTACCTGAAGGAGTTCCGTCCAGAGGGCTTCATTTTCCCCCTTTAGAGTGTCAACCTCACTCCTCAACTGCCCCAGCTGCCTTAACAGAGTGGCAAGGAGGTCGTCTTTCCCCACACTCCCCTCCTCTTCCCCCAAGACATAACGATCCAAGGCGGCCATTTTCCTTGGTTTCTAACGGGAGCACTTTTGGGCACGACCTTCTCCAAGCTGGTAAGGGGGAAACAGTTCAAGCAATGGGGATGTCTGTTTACCTGTCTGACTACTCGGGCTGTTCACCTAGAGGTCCTGGCCTCATTGGACGCAGATGACTTCCTCAACGCAGTAACAAGGTTCTCAAGACGCAAAGGTACTGCAGAGTGTATGAGGTCGGATAACGGGACAAACATGGTTCGGGCAGCCAAAGAACTCAAACTTTCTGTGAAAGCTGGGAGCAAAATGACAGAATCAGAGGTGCCTTACTGAAAGCAGACATGAAGTAGGTCTTCAATCCACCAGCTGCCCCTTACATGGGGGGAGTATGGGAAAGAAAGATTCGCACAGTGAAGAAAGTCTTGCGGGCAATTGTGGGTTCACAAGTTTTACACAATGAGCGTCTGCAAACACTGTTCTACGAAGTGGAGGCAATAGTCAACGGAAGGCCAATCACCCCGGTGCCAAACACTCCAAATGATCCGAAGGCTCTCACCTAAGCGAAAGGGCAATCTCCCTTTTGGCGGACGGTTTTTAGGCGAATCATATCAACGAAGGTGGAAGCATGTCCAATACCTTGCAGATCAATTTTGGAAGCACTGGCTCAAGGAATACCTTCCTCAACTCAGAACTTAAGAACGGCATTTCAGACCACGGCGCAACTTCCGTCCTGGTGACCTAATCCATATAACAGAAGCAAATAGTCCACGCAACCAATGGCACCTTGGACGATTGATGAAAGTCAAGGTTGGCGAGGATGAACTTGTACGACAAGCAGTGGTCAAGACGGCAACTGCCACGATGCTGCGACCTGTAACTAAGCTATGCTTGTTGGAGGCGAAGGAAGTAGCTGGCGGAGGCAGCAATGAAAATTACTTGAGTATTCACACACGAAGGCAGTGAGATTCGAACGTCAAAGGACCGAGATGTCCTAAGGAACTGACAAGCACCACCAGCCTAAGGACAGCATAGTCACAAGAACGTGACGAAGTTAAGAATCAAAGGTCCGATCTGGTTTTGAACATGGACGCTCAACGGGGAGGGTGTTACCGTAAAAAGTAATGAGTATGATAACCCTCAAACAAATAATATGTTAGGTTGTAAGTCATGTCATGTTTTATTGGGCGTGACTGCCCGTATGCAGAGTATCGAGTTAGTGGAGATAGAGAGAGAGAAAGAAGGAAGGGTCGTACTCATACTCCAACTTTTCCCTTCACAGAGTCAACACCCAACCCATTCACTTTGAGACCTTTAACACGTAAGTTCAACCTATACTTAGATTTACACAGGTAGACTGTGCCCATTGCATCGCTTATCATTGTGACAGCATGGAAATATGGCAAATTAAGTACTCATTATAAAAGTTATGATTAGACTAATTATAGCTATGATTATGTTAATATGTAGTGGATTAAGTATAGTGTGTACGATTACCTACGTATGAATTATTATTTGAATTATCAAGAGGGAATTGTATTCAACATGTTTGACCGAATTATTATGTTAAGAGTTCATCGTGATATGTCTCACAATCCCTTAATCGCTCTAAATGCGATTACAGCAAGTACCCTTAAGGTTTAATCTGTTTCACGAAATGTATTGCGATTCATGTGACCTCTGTTTAACTAGCTAGGAAAATAGGTTTATTGCTTTGAAAGTGTACTGTCCATTATAAGTAACGTCGTTAATAAACGAAGAAATGTTATGATTAGTTCTCAATTCCTTTGTGTTTGGAGTAGAGTATGTCCTCCTTAGTATCTTGGCGGTATGCAGTTATACAAT
>NW_024748693.1:32500-37322 GCF_018991925.1 Homarus americanus
GTTTAGTTTCAACAATGATTTGAAAGTTGAAATTGTCATTTGAATTAGTTTTTTTATGGGTGTATTTAGTTGTGTTTTATTCAACGGCCACAGCCATTAAACGTATATTTATTTCCCCATAAATAATTCAACTTTAGACATTACCTCCAAAATAATAGCTATCAAAGAACGCCATATCTAAATTCCCATTAGCAAAATACTAACGGTATAAATATCGTTTCGGTCATCCAACAAATTTGAGGATTTTAATTTACCGACTGGGTCCACGCAGTAGGTTAGGTTAGGTTTGGGTAGGTTGCATTTGAGAAGCAGTGCTGTGACCAATATTTACCAGTTAGGTTAGGTTGAAATGTTTTTCCAGTGGCATTTGATGTGTTTTGACTAATTCTGATCTTCATTTCTAATGCAAATTACTACCTTTTGATATTTTATGTTAGGTTTAGGTTAGGTTGGGCTAACATTATGTATTTTCGATGTTTCGGGGGTCAATTTATAGTAGTGCACCGTTCTTTGGGTATTAGAAATATGTTTTTCCTGGGGTTTTTTGATGATTTTTGTACAAATTTGACATTCATTTCCGTCAGAAATCACTAGTTTTTTAGAATCCCTCCCTCCCAACAATCTTACGGGAAGTTGTTGGGAAGTGGGAATTTTTGGGTGGGGAAATATTTCTAATACCGAAAGAAACGTAACCTAACTTAACCTACCCCTTTTTCGGTTAATATATAGGACTAACCCGCCAGGGCTGCATAGCGCCAATGCGGCCTTATTATCTCACGTCAAAATGCCTCAAATTTCACATCATCGTAAGTTCTTTCTGTTTAATATACTGGAGCAGTAAGGTAAGGTTAGTTATGTTTGTTTGGTTTGGTTGGTTAGGTCTGTTCTTCATGCCACAAATGTTAAGTAGCATTTATTTTAAAAATTCCCATTTTTCAACATATTTCCACAAACTACAACAATATCCTCTATAATATAACAATGAAAATCCGGAGTTTTTATAATTTATTTCAGTCAATTTCGCTTGCGAGTTAGTCCTATATAATTACCCCTTTCTGCGTAAAAAAAAGGCAGAAAATCACTAAAAACCAACTAAACCTAACCTAACTTAATCAGGGGGGGGGCTCCGTCCCCCTGGACCCCCTTTGTTCATGCCCCACACGGGAGCAGGAACCGAGGGGGGAAAGAGCTTCTCCACCCAACATAAACAAGGAATAGGGTAGCTTGTGACATACAAAATATTGGGAAAATAATATCTCGGTTATCCTTAATTTCTGACGAAAATTTCATAGAAGAAAAATGTCTTAGAATTGTCCATACATTCGACAAAACATATTTCTAACACCAAGAGATAGAACGCTGCACTAACATAAAATGACTGGTTTTTGTGTATTGAACGATTCTGACCTTCATTTTTATAGCAAATTACTATTTTTCGTGAAATTCTCCCACCCAAAACCCTTGTTTTCTACTGGGGTGCCCATTATCGTTGGATAAATGGGGAGGGGGGGGTGTTGGAGCTCAAAGTGTTGATTTGCAGTACAAATGAAGGTAAGAATCTTTCAAAACACATCGGTAAAAAATAATTAGATATCTTCCAAATGGGTTGATGACCAAATGGATTTTACCTTGACTATTTCTATAGAATCAGGCGGAGACGTTATAAGTATTCTTAACCCCATTTCTTTACTGAATGTTTAATTTCCAAGTTGTAAATCCGGAAAATCTCTTGATAAATATATTGACTTTTTGCCTCACTGCCTTCGGTGTACATTAATGAACACTACCTACTGTATATCATTAAGGTTATAATTCTTGCTATATTTAATAATGGTGGTGAACCTATACTGGGTGGCCATTGGGTAAATATATAAATAAGATACTCACGTGTTCACTTGTGGGGGTATGAATTCGCGGGGTCGTCTACTGAGCGACAAACAGCGTTTGTAGGGGAGGAATCCACTACACACTGGCTCTCTAATGTAAACAAAACGTTTATGCTCCAACTTCCAAATATCTGCAACTCATGCCCCACTCACATCAATCATTTATAACGTCCTCATTGAGATATTGTATTTTTGTTTACATTTAAATGAAATAAGCAGATTAATTTATCAAACGAAGAAGCTAAATTATAAAGAAAAAGTGTGTTGCAAGTTGTAACGCCAGAGCCTTTAACGGTTGTTTTGGAACTTTGCGTTCAATCCCGACCCGTGTCAGATGTGATAATAATAATAATAATAATAATAATAATAATAATAATAATAATAATATATATTCAGTAAAAAAAAATAAGTGGATAAGCAAGTATATATATATATATATATATATATATATATATATATATATATATATATATATATATATATATATATATATATATATATATATATATATATATATATATATATATATATATATATATATATATATATATATATATATAAACTTGATGCGGTTTACAGACGTTGATTATGGTGGCGAATATATTACAGCACTATTTTGTTTTTCTGCTAAAAAACCTTACAGCAGGAATTACTTTTAAGTAAAAAGTGATCACTGCTTCTTCATTTACTCTTTCTCCGCAGTGAGTTATCTCAGTACTTCATACTTTACCGTAGTAGGAGAACCCAATTTATTCAGGAAGTTTTATGACCAGAATAAATTTACTTTATTTTTTTGCTTTCCGTTTTTTCCAGATAATCTGCCCAACACTATACATTTCCTTTTCTTTTATCCACTTCACCAAATGATCGACCTGGGGGTATGGAATGTTTGGGTTCACACTCAGGATGGGACTGGAGAAAGGAAACTCTGGCCCTTTCTCTGTATACATGTTGTATTGGATGTACAATGCAGCTTGGAGTGCTGGGAGAGGCAGCATGGTTAAGCGTGATGTAGAGAGCTGGTTGGTGAGGATGCTCAATTGCTCAGGGAGGACAGCTTAGCCAGAGTCGCCATAACCGCCGGCAGGAGCGAGGACCGCCAGGTAGGCAGGAGGCGCTGGCTGGATTGGTGTGGGCTGATATAAAGAGGGAGGGCGAAATTACGAGTACGAAGTCTTTAGTTAAGAGGTGAAAGAAGATTATTAGGGGTTGAGGGAAAAGTGGTGAAACTGAAATACAGCAGGAGTAGAAAGAATCTGGGCTCAACCAGATAGCTTCATCTTTCTTATTGGTGTTTTATCTTTGTTCTGCTCCCTTGGGTCGTCAGACCTTTGTATTAATATTGGTTTATTTATATAATGCTGCTTATTATTATTATTTTTATTATTGTTGGAGTTAGTGAGCTCGCCCAGGTCCTTGTGTAACTGGGAGGGTAGTCACATTACTTATTTATTTATTTATTTTTTTTTTATTTTTTATTTTTTTTGAGGTGTTAGTTAAGTGTTAGTTGTGTTAGTCTAAAGGTACACTGTATGGAGAGGCCTGCCAGGTTCTTAGTGGAGCTGGTAGGTCACTCTCATCTTTATTCCCCTATTAATGTTTTATGTGTAAATGTGTATATTGGGGCAGGAGATGGTTCAATTACTTCTTCCTGGCTAATGTAGCTGGGAGGGTAATCACATTATTATTATTATTATTATTATTTATTTTATTTTTTTCGGAGTTAGTGAGCCCGCCCAGGTCCTTGTGTAGCTGGGAGGATAATCACATTTTTTTTTTTTGCTAAGATGTTAGTTCAATGTTAAATGTTAATTGTTAAATATTAGTTATGTTAGTCTAAAGGTACACTGTATGGAGAGGCCTGCCAGGTTCTTAATGGAGCTGGTAGGTCACTCTCATCTTTTATTCTCTCTATTAAGGTTTTATATGTATATTGGGGCAGGAGATGGTTCAATTACTTTCTTCCTGGCTGATTTAAACCAACTGTGTTCTTGGAATTCTTCGTTGTCGATATTATTTATCCAGTTTTGATATGTTTCTGTGTTAAGTTCAGTCACTTTTTTCCAAATATTTACAGCTTTGTTGTGTATATCTACATTGATTGCTAAGAGGTTTGCTCTCTTGTGTAGCTGTTCATTACTGATGTGGTCTGTATATTTTATGTTATATATAAATCTAAGGGCTATATTTTGTACTGTTTGTAACCTTTTAATGCACGTTTTATTAAGGGTGTTCAATGGGATGGGTGGGTAGTCCATAATTGATTTGACAAGGGCAATATATATCTTTCTCTTGTTATTAATGCTAAGGTTCTTAAAGCGTTTTATTTTTTATAATCTTATTCTTGCCTGTCGTTCTTTATCTTTTAAGTATGTTATATATCCTCTTTTTGTTAGTTTTAATCCAAGCATCCTGCCTTCAGTGTCGTATGGGTATAGTTCCTGGTCGACTATTACTGGACTTGTTTAATCTTGGCTATTGGTATTCTCTTGAATTTGTTCTTATTTGTCCTGATTTTCCATTTTTTCTCAAAATCATTTATGTTTTTTATCGCTCTTCCCGTGTAGAGTGCCATAAATTGGGTTGATTTTCCTGGGTATGATACTATTTGAGTAATATCATCAGCAAACATTACATATTCGCTAAAGGGGGTAGGTTGAGGTGTGTCTGAAGTATAAATTGTATATAGTGTTGGAGAAAGGCATCCTCCTTGAGGTACTCCACTCTCAAGATTAAACATAGTTCCCAAAAAGTTTCCAATTTGAATTTGTGCTCTCCTACCATCTAAATAGTTACACAATATTCTTAGCAAGTATTCATTAAGTCCCAGTTTTAATATTTTATATTTTAAGCCTAAATGCCAAACCTTATCAAAGGCCTTAGAAACATCCCTTAAAATTATATTGATCTGGTTACCCTTGCTTTTTCTATTGCAA
>NW_024748694.1:0-18178 GCF_018991925.1 Homarus americanus
TCAATGTACTTCGTTCGGTACATGTTGCTGGTGTTGGTGTTGGTTAGTGTGTTGGTGTTGGTGGGGTGTTGGTGTTGGTGGGGTGTGGGGTGGGGTGTTGGTGTTGGTGGGGTGTTGGTTGGTGTGGGTGTTGTGTTGTTGGGGGTGTTGGTGTTGGTGGGGGTTTTGGGTGTTGGTGTGGGGGTGTTTGGTTGTTGGTGGGGTTGTTTGTGTTGGGTTGGTGGGGGTGTTGGTGTTGGTGTGGGTGTTTGGGGGTGTTGGTGGGGTGTTGGTGGGTTGGTTAGGGGTGTTTGGGGTGTTGGTGAGGTGTTGGTGGGTGGTGTGGGTGTTGGTTGTTGGTGGGGTGTTGGTGTTGGTGTGGATGTTTGGTGTTGGTGTGTGTGTTGGTGAAGAAGGTGTTGGTGTGGGTTTTGGTGATGGTGTGGGTGTTGGTGTTGGTTAAGTGTTGGTGTTGGTGTGGGTGTTGGTTGTTGGTGAGTTGATTTGGTTGGTGGGGTTGTTGGTTGGTTGAGTTGTTTGGTGTTGGTTAGAGTTGTTTGGTTGTTGGTTTGGTAGTTGTTTGGTGTTGGTGAGAGTTGTTTGTGTTGGTTGGGGTTTGGGGTGTTGGTGAGAGTTGTTGTTGTTGGTGTGGGTGTTGGTGTTGGTGGGGTGTTGGTTGGTGTGGATGTTTGGTGTGGGTTTGGTGTTGGTTGGGGTGTTGGTGTTGGTGGGGTGTTGGTGTTGGTGTGGGTGTTGTTGTTTGTTTTGGTTGGTGGTGTTAGCTGGTGTTGGTTAGAGTTGTTGATTGTTGGTGTGGGTTGTTGGTGTTGGTGGGGTTTTTGGTTGGTTGGGTTGGTGGTGTTGTTGGTGTTGGTGAGGGTTGTTGGTTGTTGGGTTGGTGAGAGTTGTTTGGTGTTGGTGAGAGTTACAGTTGCTGGTTAAGTTGTTTGGTGTTGGTGGTGTTGTGTTGTTGGGTTGGTGTGGGTGTTGGTGTTGGTTGGAAGTTGTTTGGTGTTGGTTAGGTTGTTGGTGGTGAGTGGGGTGTTGGTGTTGGGTTGGTGTGGGTGTTGGTGTTGGTGGGTTGTTGGTGTTGGGTTGGTAGGGTGTTGGTGTTGTTGAAAGTTAGGTGTTGGTGTTAGGTGTTGGTGTTGGTGGGGTGTTGGTGTTGGGGATGGTTTGTTGTGGTGGGGGTTGTTGGTTGGTGGGGAGTTGTTTGGTTGTTGGTTGGGGTGTTGGTGTTGGTTAGAGTTGTTTGGTTGTCGGTGAGTTGTTTGGTTGGTGAGGTTGTTTGATTGTTTTGGTTGGGGGTTGGTTTGGTTGGGTTTGAGTTGGTGTTTGGTGAGTTGTTTGGTTGTTGGTAGGTTTGGTTGTTGGTGGGGTTGTTGGTTGGTTTGGTTGTTGGTTGTTGGTGGGGAGTTGTTTGATTGTTGGTTGGGTTGTTGGTTGGTGTGGGGTTGTTGTTGGTGGGGTGTTGAGATTGTTTGGTGGGGGTGTTGGGTGTTGAATTGGGTTGTTGTGTTGGGGTGTTAGTGTTAGTGGGGTGTTGGTGTTGGTGTGGGTGTTGGTGTTGGTGGTGTGTTGGTGTTGGGTTGGTTGGGGTTGTTGGTGTTGGTTGGTTTGTTTGGTGTTTGGTGAGGATTGTTTAGTTGGTTGTGGTGAGGGTTGTTTGATTGTTGGTTGGGTTGTTGGTTGGTGGGGATGTTGGTGTTGGGTGGGAGTTAGTTGGTGTTGGTGGGGAGTTGTTTGATTGTTGGTGGGGTGTTGGTTGGGTTGGTGGGGGTGTTGGTGTTGGTTGGGTTGTTGGTGTTGGTGGGGTGTTGTTTGGTGTTTGTGGGGGTTTGGTTGGTTGGGGTTGTTGGTTGTTGGTTGGGTTGTTGTTGGTGAGGGTGTTGGTGTTGGTGGGGTTGTTGGTGTTGGTGGGGGTTTTGGTGTTTAGTGTGGGTGTTGGTGTTGGTGAGGTGTTGGTGTTGGTTAGGTTGTTGGTGTTGGTGAGGGGTGTTGGTGTTGGTGATTGTTTGTTGTTAGTGGGGTTTTGGTTGTTGGTGTTAGTGTGTTGGTGTTGGTTAGTTGTTGGGTTGGTGAGGGGTGTTGGTGTTGGTGTGGGTGTTGTTGGTGAGTTGGTGGGGTGCTGGTGTTGGTGTGGATGTTGGTGTTGGTGGGGTGTTGGTGTTGGTGGGGGTGTTGGTGGTGGTGTGGGTGTTGGTGTTGGTGGGGTGTTTGGTGTTGGTGGGGTGTTGTGTTGCTGTGGGTGTTGGTGTTGGTGTGGGTGTTGGTGTTGGTTGGGGCGTTGGTGTTGGTGGGGTGTTGGTGTTGGGTGGGGGTGTTGGTGTTGCTGTGGGTTTGGTGTTGGTGTGGGTGTTGGTGTTGGTTAGGTTGTTGGTGTTGCTGGGTTGGTGGTGGTGGTGTTGGTTGGTGGGGGTTGATTGGTTGTTGGGGTTGTTGGTGTTGGGGGACGTTGGTGGTGGGAGTTGTTGGTGTTGGTGGTGGTTGGTTGGTGGGGAGGTGTTTGTTGTTGGGTTGGTCAGGTTGTTTGGTGTTGGTGAGTTGTTTGATTGTTGGTGGGTGGTTGTTTGTGTTGGTGAGGGGAGTTGTTTGGTGTTGGTGGGGTGTTGGTGTTGGTGGTGGGTTTGTTTGGTTGTGGGGTGCTTGTTGTTGGTGTGGGTGTTGGTTGTTTGTTGGTGTTGTTGGTGAGGTGTTTGTGTTAGTGAGTTGTTTGGTGTTGGTGGGGTTGGTTGGTTGGTGTGGTTGTTGGTGTTGGTGAGAGTTGTTGGGGTTGGTGAGGGGTGTTGGTGTTGGTTAGAGTTGTTGGTGTTGGTGAGGTTATTTGTTTGTTGGTGAGGATTGTTGGTGTTGGTGAGGGATGTTGGTGGTGTGTGAGAGTTGTTTGGTGTTTGTGAGGGTTTTTGGTGTGTGAGAGTTGTTGGTGTTGGTGAGAGTTGTTGGTGTTGGTGGGGTGTTGTTGTTGGTGTGGGTGTTGGTGTTACTGTGGGTGTTGGTGTTGGTGATGGTGTTGGTGTTGGTGGGGTGTTGGTGTTGGTGGGTGTTGGTGTTGGTGGGGGTGTTGGTGTTGGTGTGGGTGTTGGTGGTGGGGTGCTGGTGTTGGTGTGGGTGTTGGTGTTTGTGTGGGTGTTGGTGTGGTGGTGGTGTTTGTGTTGGTGGGGTGTTGGTGGTGGGGGTGGTGGTTGGTGTGGTTTGGTTGGTGGGGTGTTGGGGTTGGTGGGGTGTTGGTTGGTGGGGTGTTGGTGTTGGTGTGAGTTGTTGGTCTTGGTGATTGTGTTTGGTGTTGGTGTGGGTGTTGTTGTTGGTGGGGGTGTTGGTTGTGGGTGTGGGTGTTGTTGGTGTGGGTGTTGGTGTTGGTGGGGTGCTGGTGTTGGTGTGGGTGTTGGTGTTTGTGTGTTGGTGTTGGTGGGGGTGTTTGTGTTGGTTTGGGTGTTTGGTGTTAGGTGGATGTTGAGTGGGGTGTTGGTGTTGGTTTTGGTGATTGTGTTGGTGGTTGTTGGTGTTGGTGTGGGTGTTGATGGAAGGTGTTGGTGTGGTTTTGGTGATGGTGGTTTGTGGGGTTGTTCGTTTTAAGGTGAGGTGTTGGTGGTGAGGTGTTGGTGTTGGTGAGGGGTGTTGGTGTTAATTTGTTGGTTTGGGTTGAGGGTGTTGGTTGGTGAGGGTTGGTGTTGGTTAGGGTGTTGGTTGTTGGTGAGAGTTGTTGGTGTTGGTAGGGGTTGTTGTTGTTGGATTGGTGTTGGTGTTGGTGTTGGTTGGGATGTTGGTTGTTGGTGGGGTTGTTTGGTGTTGGTTGGGGTTGTTTGGTGGGGTTGTTGGTGGGGTGTTGGTGTTAGTGAGGATGTTGGTGTTAGTGAGGGGGTGTTGGTTGTTTGTGGGGGTGTAGGTGTTGTTGGGTTGGTTGTTGGTGGGGTTGCTGTTGGTGTGGTGGGTGGTTGGTGGGGTTTGGTGTTGGTGAGGTTGTTGGTGTTGGTGGGGTGTTGGTTGTTGGTGGGGGTTGTTTGTGTTGGTGGGGTGTTTTGGGTTGTTTTGTGGGTGTTGGTGTTGGTGGGGGTGTTGGTGTTGGTGGGGTTGTTTGTGTGGTTGGGTGTTGGTGTTGGGTGGGTGTTGATGATGGTGTGTTTGGTTTGGGGTGAGTTATGTTGGTGGATTTGTTGGTGTTAGTTGGCGTGTTGGTGTTGGTGTGTGTGTTTGATGGGGTTGGTGTGGGTTTTGGTGATGGTGTGGGTGTTGGTGTTGGTTAGGGTGTTGGTGGTGGGGTGTTGGTGGTGGTGGGTGTTGGTTGTTGGTGGGGGTGTTGGTGTTGGTTAGGTTGGTTGTTGGTGAGGTGTTGGTGTTGGTGTGGGTGTTGGTGTTGGTGGGGGTGTTGGTGTTGGTATGGATGTTCGTGTTGGTGTGGGTGTTGGTGTTGGGTGGGGGTGTTGGTGTTGGTGAGGTGTTGTGGTGTTGGTGTTGGGTGTTGGTGTTGGTGTGGGTGTTGTTGTTTGGTTGGTAGGGTTAAAGTTGCTGGTTGGTTAGGGTGTTGGTGTTGGTGAGGGGTGTTTGTTGTTAGTGTGGGCGTGGTTTTAGGTTGGTGGGGTTGTTGGTGTTGGTTAGAGTTGTTGGTGTTGGTTAGAGTTGTTGTTGTTGGTGAGGTTGTTGGTTGTTGGGTTGGTGGTAGATTGTTGGTGTTGGTGGGGTTGTTGGTTGGTGGGGTGTTGGTGTGCTGGAGTTGTTGGTGTTTGGTGGTGTTTGTTGTTGGTGGTGGGTGTTTGATTGTTGGTGAGAGTTGTTGGTGTTGGTGAGGGTGTTGGTGTTGGTGGGGTTGGGTGTTGGTGTGGGTGTTGGTGTTGGTGGGGGTGTTGGGTGTTGGTGGGGTGTTGGTGTCAGTGGGGTGTTTGGTTGGTGGGGTGTTGGTGTTGGTGAGAGTTGTTGGTTGTTGGTTAGGGTGTTTGGTTGGTGGGGTGTTTGGTTGGTGGGGTGTTTGGTGTTGGTGGGGTGTTGGTGTTGGGTTGGTGTTGATGTTGGTGGGGTGTGTTGGTGTTAATGATGGTGTTGTGTTGGTGGGGAGTTGTTTGTGTTGGTTAGTTGTTGTTGGTGTTGGTGGGGGTGTTGGTGAGAGTTGTTGGTTGTGGGGTGTTGGTGTTGGGGGTTGTTGGGTTGTTGGTTGGGTTGTTGGGTGTTGGTGGGGTGTTGGTTGGTGGGGCTGTTTGGTGTTGGTGAGGGTGTGGGTGTTGGTGTGGGTGTTGGTGTTGGTGAGGGTGTTGGTGTTGGTGGGTGTTGTTGTGTTGTTGGGTTGGTGGGGTTGTTTGGTGTTGGTTGGGTTGTTGGTGTTTGGTGAGGTGTTGGTGTTGGTGAAGTTGTTGGTGTTGGTGGGGATGTTGGTTGTTGGGTCAGTGAGAGTTGTTGGTGTCGGTGGGGGTGTTGTTGGTGTTGGTGGGGTGTTGGTGTTGGTGGGGTGTTGGTGTTGGTTGGGTTGTTGGTGTTGGTGGGGTGTTGGTGTTGGTGAGGGGTGTTGGTGTTGGTGGGGGTGTTTGGTGTTGGTTAGAGTTGTTGGTGTTGGTTGGGTTGTTGGTGTTGGTGGGGGTGTTGGTGTTGGTGAGGGGTGTTGGTGTTGGTTAGGTTGTTGGTGTTGGTGAGGTTGTTGGTGTTGGTGGGGTTGTTGGTGTTGGTTGGGTTGTTTGGTTGTTGGTGGGGTGTTGGTTGGTTAGGTTGTTGGTGGTTGTTGATGAGGTTGATTGTTGGTGAGGGTTGTTGGTGTTGGTTGAGGTTGGTGTTGGTGAGGGTTGTTTGGTGTTGGTTGGGTTGTTGGTGTTGGTGGGGGTTGTTGGTGTTGGTGAGGAGTTGTTTGGTTGTTGGTTGGGTTGTTGGTGTTGGTGGGGAGTTGTTGGTGTTGGAGTGGGGGTGTTGGGTGGTTAGAGTTGTTGGTGTTGGTGAGGTGTTGGTTGGGTTGTTGGTTGGTGAGGGTGTTGGTGTTGGTGGGGGTGTTGGTGTTGGTGGGGTTTTTTGGTGTTGGTGTAGGTGTTGGTGTTGGTGAGGTGTTGGTGTTGGTTGGGTTGTGGTGTTGGTGAGGGTGTTGGTGTTGGTGAGGGTGTTGTTGTTGGTGGGGTTTTGGTGTTAGTGTAGTTGTTGGTGTTGGTTAGGTTGTTGGGTTGGTGAGGGGTGTTGGTGTTGGTGTGGGTGTTGGTGAGTTGGTGAAGTTGCTGGTGTTGGTATGGATGTTGGTGTTGGTGAGGGTTGTTGGTGTTGGTGAGGTGTTGGTGTTGGTGTGGGTGTTGGGTGTTGGTGGGGTGTTGTTGGTGTTGGTGAGGTGTTTGTGTTGCTGTGGGTGTTGGTGTTGGTGTTGGTGTTGGTGGTTAGGACGTTGGTGTTGGTGGGGGTGTTGTTGGTGTTGGTGAGGTGTTGGTGTTGCTGTGGGTTTTGGTGTTGGTGTGGGTGTTGGTGTTGGTTAGGGGTGTTGGTGTTGCTGTGGTGTTGGTGTTGTGTGGTGTGGTGTTGGTGTTGGTGTGGGGTGATGGTGTTGGAGGTGTTGGTGTTGGTTGGGTTGTTGGTGTTAGTGAGGTGTTGGTGTTGGTGGGGTGTTTGGTGTTGGTGAGGTTTTGGTGTTGGTGTGGGTGTTGGTGTTGGTGAGGTGTTGGTGTTGGTTGGGTTGTTGGTGGTGAGTGAGGTGTTGGTGTTGGTGGGGGTGTTGTTGTTGAGTGGGGTTTTGGTGTTGGTTTGGTGTTGGTGTTGGTTAGGGTGTTGGGTTGGTGGGGGGTGTTGGTGGAGTGTGGGTGTTGTGGTGATTGGTGAGGGTTGCTGTGTTGGTATGGATGTTGGTGGTGAGGTGTTGGTGTTGGTGGGGGTGTTGGTGTTGGTGTAGGTGTTGGTGTTAGTGGGGTGTTGGTGTTGGTGGTGTTGTGTTGCTGTGGGTGTTGGTGTTGGTGTGGGTGTTGGTGTTGGTTGGGGCGTTGGTGTTAGTGAGGTTGTTGGTGTTAGTGAGGTTGTTGGTGTTACTGTGGGTTTGGTGTTGGATTTGGTGTTGGTGTTTGGTTAAGTGTTGGTGTTGCTGTGGGTGTTGGTGTTGGTGTGCGTGTTGGTGTTGAGTGGGTGATGGTGTTGGGAGGTGTTGGTGTTGGTGGGGCATTGGTGTTGGTGAGGTTGTTGGTGTTGGTGTGGGTGATGGTGTTGGTTGAAGGTGTTGTTGTTGGGTTAGTCAGGTGTTGGTGTTGGTTGGGGTGTTGGTATTGGTGGGGTGTTGGTGTTGGTGTGGGTGATGGTGTTGGGTTATAATAATTATAATAATAATATAACGGTTTATTGAAAAGTTCTGCAGCCCGAAGGCTGAAAATATACATTGGGCATAAATGACTTATTACATACATTGGTGGTTTAACAAAAGCCTTCATTAGAAAAATAAAGAACATACAGTGAACATTCAGATTATAGGTGTTGAACAGCAAATACGTGTGTAGCTTCCTCCCAGATGGTGTTGAGGAGGGACCTCACGTGGTGTAGTGGATTCTCACAGATGGTGTTATGAGGGGCCTCACGTGGTGTAGTAATTCCTCACAGATGGTGTTATGAGGCCTCACGTGGAGTAGTAATTCCCTCACAGATGGTGTTATGAGGGGCCTCACGTGGTGTGATTCCTCCAGATGGTGTTATGAGGGACCTCACGTGGTGTAGTAGTTCCCTCACAGATGGTGTTATGAGGGGCCTCACGTGGTGTAGTAATTCCTCACAGATGGTGTTATGAGGGACCTCACGTGGTGTAGTAGTTCCCTCACAGATGGTGTTATGAGGGGCCTCACGTGGTGTAGTAATTCCCTCACAGATGGTGTTATGAGGGCTCCTTGGTGTAGTAATTCCCTCACAGATGGTGTTATGGGGGCCTCACGTGGTGTAATAATCCCTCAGATGGTGTTATGAGGGGCCTCTCGTGGTGTTGTAATTCCCTCACAGATGGTGTTATGGGCTCTGGTGTGATGGTGGTTGGGGGTCGTGGTGTGGCTCCTTCATATGGTGTTAAGGGGCCTCACGTGGTGTAGTAATTCCCTCACAGATGGTGTTATGAGGCCTCTCGTGGTGTATTAATTCCCTCACAGATGGTGTTATGAGGGGCCTCACGTGGTGTAGTAATTCCTCACAGATGGTGGTATGAGGGGCCTCGTGGTGTGTGCTCCTTCATGTATGGTTGTGAGGGCCTCGTGGTGTAGTAATTCCTCTAGATGGTGTTATATGGTGAGGTGTGGTTCCAGGCCTTCCTATCGTATCGACGGATTAACATCGCTGGTAGTTAGATCTCACGGGCCGTTATCACTGGTGCTGGGACCTCACTGTGTGAAAGGTCAACTTGGGTACCTGTTACTGTTGAGTTTTTTCTCCTGACTTAGCACTGTTCACACTGTTTACCTCTTTTAACACTGGTTCATTTCTTTCCTAAATGAAATAGTAACTCTGGCGTGAACTTGATGTATTCCGGTGGGGAGGAGGGTTCAGGGAGGGTTGGTATGGGCCAACATAACAGTTGACCTGGCTGCTCAGAGGCGCCAGACGTCTTCAATCCTTCGGTGGTCGAGGATAGTGAGAATGTTGGTGTTAGTTAGTGTGTTGGTGGTGTTAGTGAGGTGTTGGTGTTAGTGAGGTGTTGGTGTTAGTGAGGTGTTGGTGTGTTAGTGAGGGTGTTGGTGTTAGTGTGGTGTTGTGTTGGTGAGGGTGTTAGTGTTGGTGAGGGTTTGGTGTTAGTGAGGTGTTGGTGTTGGTGAGGGTGTTTGTGTTGGGTTGGTGGGGTGTTGGTGTTGGTGTGGGTGTTGGTGTTGGTGAGGGTTGTTGGTGGTTGGGTTGTTGGTGTTGAGTGGGGTGTTGGTGTTGGTGTGGGTGTTGTTAGTGTGGGTGTTGTGTTAGTATGGATGTTGGTGTTAGTGTGTGTGGTGAAGGTGTTGGTGTGGGTTTTGAGGTGATGGGTGTGGTGTTGAGGTGTTGGTTGGAGGTGTTGGTGTTGGTGGGGTGTTAGTGTGGGTGGTGTTGTTGGGGTGTTGGTGGTTGGGGTGTTTGGTGTTGTTGGTGTTGGTGTGGGTTGTGGTGTTGGTGGTGCTGGTGTTGGTTAGGGGTTGGTGTTGGTGAGGTGTTGGTGTTGGTGGGGTGTTGGTGGTGAGGTGTTGGTGTTGGTATGGATGTGTTGGTGTGAGGAGTGAGGTGTTGGTGTTTGTGTGGGTGTTGGTGAGGTGTTGGTGTTGAGTGTGGGTGTGTTGGTGTTAGTAAGGGTGTTGGTTGTTGGTGTGGGTGTTGTGGTGGGTGTTGGTGTTAGTGGTTTGGTTTTGGTGGGGTGTTGATGATGGTGTTGGTGTTAGTGTGGGTGTTGGTTTTAGTGGGGGTGTTGGTGTTGGTGGGGTGTTGGTGTTGGTGAGGGTGTTGGTGTTGGTGTGGGTGTTGTGGTGTTGGTGTGGGTGTTGGTGTTGGGGTGTTGGTGTTGGTAAGGGTGTTTGGTGTTGGTGTGGGGTGTTGGTGCTGGTGAGAGATTGTTGGTGTTAGTGAGGGTGTTGGTGTTAGGTTAGTGTGGGTGTTGGTGTTAGTGGGGGTGTTGGTGTTAGTGGGGTGTTGGTGTTGGTGGGGGTGTTGGTGTTGGTGAGGTGTTGGTGTTAGTGTAGGTTGTGGTGTTAGTGGGGGTGTTGGTGTTGGTGTGGGTGATGGTGTTAGTGACGGTGTTGGTGTTAGTGAGGGTGTTGGTGTTAGTGTAGGTGTTGGTGTTAGTGTGGGTGTTGGTGTTAGTGAGGGTGTTGGTGTTACTCTGGGTTTTGGTGTTTGTGTGGGTGTTGGTGTTAGTTAGGGTGTTGGTGTTACTGTGGATGTTGGTGTTAGTGTGCGTGTTGGTGTTAGTGTGGGTGATGGTGTTAGGGAAGGTGTTTGGGGTTAGTGAGGGCGTTGGTGTTTGTGAAGGTGTTGTTAGGTTAGTGAGGGTGTTGGTGTTAGTTAGGGTGTTGGTGTTAGTTAGGGTGTTGGTGTCAGTGAGGGTGTTGGTGTTAGTGTGGGTGACGGTGTTAGGTTAGTGAGGGTGTTGGTGTTTGTTTGGGTGTGTGTGTGTATAGGGTGTTGGTGTTAGTTAGGTGTTGGTTTTAGGTTAGTGTGGGTGTTGGTGTTGGTGGGGGTGTTGGTGTTGGGTGCGGGTGATGGTGTTAGTTTAGTGAGGGGTGTTGGTGTTTGTTTGGGTGTGTGTGTGTATAGGGTGTTGGTGTTAGTGGGGTGTTGGTTTGGGTTGGTGTGGGTGTTGGTGTTGGTGAGGGTGTTGGTGTTGGTGTGGGGTTTTGGTGTTGGACGGAGGTTGTTGGTGTTGGTGTGGATTGTTGTTAGTGTGGGTTTTGGTGTTGGTTAGAGTTGTTGGTGTTGGTAGGGTGTTGGTGTTAGTTAGGGTGTTGGTTTTTTGGTTAGTGTGGGTGTTGGTGTTGGTGAGGGGTTGGTGTTAGTGCAGGTGATGGTGTTGGGTTAGTGGGGTGTTGGTATTTGTTTGGGTGTGTGTGTGTATGGGGTGTTGGTGTTAGTGAGGTGTTGGTTTTGGTTAGTGTGGTGTTGGTGTTGAGTGAGGTGTTGGTGTTAGGTGTGGGTTTTGGTGTTGGTTAGGGTGTTGGTGTTTTGTGGGTGTTGGTGTTGGTGTGGTTGGTGTTAGTGTGGGTGATGGTGTTGGGGAGGGTGTTGGTGTGGTGGGGTGTTTGTGTTAGTGGGTGTGTTTTTGTTGGTGTGGGTGATGGTGTTAGTGAAGGTGTTGGTGTTTGGTTGGTGAGGTTGTTGGTGTTGGTTAGGTGTTGGGTGTTGGGGAGGGTGTTGTTGGTGTTGAGTGTGGGTGTGGTGTTAGTGAGAGGTGTTGGTGTTGGTAGTGTTGTGTTGGTGTAGGTGTTGGTGTTAGTGAGGGTGTTGGTGTTAGTTGGGGTATTGGTGTTAGTGAGGGTGTTGGTGTTGGTGGGGTGTTGGTGTTAGTGTGGGTTTGGTGTTAGTGAGGGTGTTGGTGTTAGTTAGGGTGTTGGTGTTACTGTGGGTGTTGGTGTTAAGTGTGATGTTGGTGTTAGTGTGGGTATTGGGTGGGAGTGAGTGTTGGTGTTGGTGTGGGTGGGTTATTAGTGGGATGTTGGTGTTGGGTGATGATTGTTAGTGAAGGTGTTGTTGTTGGGTTGGTGAGGTTGTTGGTGTTAGTTAGGGTGTTGGTGTTGAGTGTGGGTGTTGGTGTTGGTGTGTGGTGTTAGTTTTGGTGTTGGTGGGGTGTTGGTGTTGGTGAGGGTGTTGGTGTTGGTGGGGTGTTTGGTGTTAGTGTGGGTGTTGGTGTTGGTGTGGGTGTTGGTGGGTGTTGGGTGTTGAGTGGGGTTTGGTGTTGGTGGGGTGTTGGTGGTGGGGTGTTTGTGTTGGGTTGCATTAGGGTGTTGAATTATTGGTAGGTGTTGGGTGTTAGTAAGGTGTTGGTTAGGGTGTTGGGTGAGTAGGGTGGGTGGTGTGGGTGTTGGTGTTAGTGAGGGTGTTGGGTGGTAGTATATGGATGTTGGGGTGTTGGGTGGTGGTGTGTTGATGGAGAGGTGTTGGTGTGGGTTTGGTGGTGTGGGTGTTGGTGTTAGTTAGGGTGTTGGTGTTAGTGTGGGTGTTGGTGTTAGTGTGGGTGTTGGTGTTATTGAGGGGTGTTGGTGTTGGTGGGGTGTTGGTGTTGAGTGGTGTTGGTGTTAGTGTGGGTGTTGGGTGTTGGTGAGGGTGTTGGTGTTGATTGGGGAGTTGGGTATTGAGTAAAGTGTTGGGTGGTGTGGGTATTTGGTGTTGGCCAGGGTGTTGGTGTTAGTATGGATGTTGGTGTTGGTGTGGGTGTTGGTGTTAGGTAGGGTGTTGGTGTTAGTGAGGTGGTGGGTATTGGTGTGGGTGTTTTGTTTGGTTGAGTAGAGGGTGCTGGTGCTGGGTGGGGTGTTGGGTGTTGGTGTGGGTGTTGGTGTTGAGTGAGGGTTGTTGGGTATTAGGTTAGTGTGGGTGTTGGTGTTAGTGGGGTGTTGGTGTTGGGTTAGTGGGGGTGTTGGTGATAGTGGGGTGCTGGTGCTGGTTAGGGTGTTGGGTGTTGGTGTGGGTGATGGTGTTGGAGTTGGTAGGGTGTTGGTGTGGTGGGAGTTGAGGTGTTGGGTGGGGGTGTTGGTGGTAGTGAGGGGTGTTGGTGTTAGGATTGTGGTGTGGGTGTTGGTGTTAGTGAGGGTGTTGGTGTTAGGTTGAGTGAGGGAAGTTGTTGGTGTTAGTTAGGTTGTTGGGTGTTGGTAGGGTGTTGGTGTTACTGAGGGGTGTTGGTGTTGGTGAGGTGTTGGTGTTAGTGTGGGTGTTGGTGTTGGTGGGGTGTTGGTGAGTAGGGTGTGGGGTGTTGGTGCGGGTGTTGGTGGTGGGGTATTGTGGTGGGGTGTTGGTGTCCCGGTGGGGTGTTGGTGTTGGTGGGGTGTTGGTGCAGCTGGGGTGTTGGGCATTGGATTAGGGTGTTGGGTGTCAGTGGGGTGGTGATTGAAGTAGGGTGTTAGGTATTAGTAAAGGATGTTGGGGTGGTAGGTTGGGTGTTAGTGAGGTGTTGGGTGTAGGGGTGTTGGTGTTAGTGAGGGGTGTTGGGTGTTGGATTAGGGTGTTGGTGTTGAGTGAGGGGTGTTGGTGTGAGTGAGGTGGTAGTGTTGAGTATTGGGTGTTGTGTTAGTGAGGGTGTGTTGGTGTTAGAGGTGTTGGTGTTGGGTGCAGGTGTTGTGTTGGTGGTGTTAGTGTTGAGGTGGGGGTGTTGAGGTGATTTCGTGTAGGAGTGGTGGAGTGGTGAAGTGAGTGTGTGTTGGGGGTATTGGGGAGTTAGAAGTGGGGTTGTTGGTGGTGAGATTCCAGGTTGTTGATGTTAGTGAGGGTGTTGGTGTTGGTAGGGGTGTTGGTGTTAGTGAGGGGTGTTGGTGTTAGTGAAGATGTTGGTGTATTGGGTCAGTGGGTGTGTTTGTGCCAGTGGGGTGTTGATAGTGAGGGTGTTGGTGTTAGGTTGGTAAGAGATTATTTGAGGGTGTTAGTTGGGTTGTGGTGTTGTTGGTGAGGGGGTGTTGGTGTTTGTGAGGGTTTGGTGTTGGTGTGGGTGTTGGTGTTGGATTGGTGTTGGTGTTAGTTAGGTTATTGGTGTTAGTAGGGGTGTTGGTGTTAGTGGGGTGTTGGGTGTTGAGTAGGGTTTGGTAAGGTGTGGAGTATTGGTGTTGAGTAGGGGTATTTGGTGTGGATTTAGGTTGTGGTGACCCCAGGTAGGGGTGTTGGTGTTAGTGAGGAGGTGTTGAGGTGGGCCAGGTAGGGGTGTTGGTGGTGAGTGAGGTGTTGGTGTTAGTGGGGTGTTGGTGTTTGTGTGGGTGTTGGTGTTAGTGAGGGTGTTGGTGTTTGTGTTAGATTAGGGTGTTGGTGTTAAGTGTGGGTGTTGATGATGGGTGTTGGTGTTGGTTTGGTATTGATTATGTTAGATGGTTGTTGGTGTTGGATGTGTGTTGGGTGTTGGGTATTATGTGTTGGTGTTGGTGTGGGTTTGGTGATGGTGTGGGTGTTGGGTAGATTAGGGTGTGGGTCTGTGGGTGTTGAGTGTTGTGTGGGTGTTGGTGTTAGTGGGGTGTTGGTGTTAGTTAGGGTGTTGGTGTTAGTAGGGTGTTGGTGTTAGTGTGGGTGGTGTTGGGGGTGTGGGTGTTTAGTATGGATTTTGGTGTTAGGGTGTGGGTGTAGGTGTTGGGTAAGGGTGTTGGTGTTAGTGAGGGTGTTGGTGTTAGTGTGGGTGGTTGTTGTTTGGTTGGTGAGGGTGCTGGTGCAAGTTAGGGTGTTGGTGTTGGTGGAGGTGTTGGTGTTGGGTGTGGGTGATGGTGTTGGGTTAGTGGGGTGTTGGGGTGTTAGTTAGGGTGTTGGTGTTAGTTAGGGTGTTGTTGTTGAGTAGGGAGTGTTGAGTGGGGCTGGGTAGGTGTTGAGGTGTTGGTGAGGGTGTTGGTGTTGGGTTGAGTGGGGTGTTGGTGTTGGTTGGGTTGGTGTTGGTGGGGGGTGTTGGTGTTACTAGGGTGTTGAGTGAGGGTGTTGGGTATTTAGTGTGGGTGGTTTGCTTGGTGTTAGTGGGGTGTTGGGTGTTAGTGACGGTGTTGGTGTTGTGGTGAGGGTGTGGTGCTGGGTGGGTGTTTGGTGTTGGTGAGGGTGTTGGTGAGTTGGGTGTCAGTGGGGTGTTGGTGTTAGTGGGGTGCTGGTGTTGAGTAGGGTGTTGGTGTTAGTTAGGGTGTTGGTGTCAGTGAGGTGTTGGGTGGTGAGGTGTTGGGTGGTAAGGAATTAATTGGTGATTTAGGTGTTAATGTTAGTGAGGTGTTGGAGGTATTTAATGGGGTGTTGGTGTTAGTGAGGGGTGTTGGTGCTGGTTGGGGTGTTGAGGTGACCCAGTGAGGGTGTTGGTGGCCCAGGTAGCAGGGGTGTTGTATTACAGCCAGGGGTGTTGAGGTGTTAATTGGGGTGTTGGTGTTGGGTTAGGAATGTTGGGTGTTGAGTAGAGGGTGTTGGGGTGTTAGTGAGGGTGTTGGTGTTAGTGAGGTGTAGGTGGGTGTGGGTGTTTGAACATTTAGTGAGGGTGGTGGGGTGTTGGTAGGGAAGGTGTGTTGTGGGTGGGAGTTGAGTAGGGGTTGTTGGGTTGTTGGGCGGGTTGTTTGGTGGCCCAGTGAGGGGTGTTGGTGGCTAGTGGGGGTGTTGGTGTGCGTGAGGATGTTGGTGTTGGGTCAGTGGGGTGGCCGGGTGTTAGTTGGGTTGTGGTGTTGGTGGGGTGGTGGGGGTGTTGGTGTTGAGTAGCAGGGGTGTTGGTGTTGGAGTCAAGGGGTGTTGGTGTTAGTTGGAGTTGTGGTGTTGAGTGAGGGGTGTTGGTGTTGAGTAGGGTGTTGGTGTTTAGTGAGGGTTTTGGTGTTGGTGTGGGTGGTGTTGGTGTTGGTGGGGTGTTGTGGATTAGGTTGGTGGGCATTGGTAGGGTGTTGATTATTGGTAGAATTATTTATTGTTGAGTAGGGAGTTTGGGTATTGTGTGGGTGTTGGTGTTAGTTAAGGGTGTTGGGTTAGTGAGGGTGTTGGTGTTGGGTGTGGGTGTTGTACGTGGTGGTGAGGTACTTTTGGTGTTGTATTATGGATATTTGGTGTTAGTGAGGTGTTGGTGTTAGTGAGGGTGTTGGGAGTGTTGAGTGGCCCAGGTGTTGGTGGTGAGAAGTGAGGGTGTTGGTGTTAGTGAGGGTGTTGTGTTGCTGTGGGTGTTGGTGTTAGTGTGGGTGTTGGTGTTAGTTAGGGTGTTGGTGTTAGTGAGGGTTTTGGTGTTAGTGGTGTTGTTGTTAGTGTGGGTTTTGGTGTTGAGTGTGGGTGTTGGTTTATTGTTTGGTTGTTGGTGTTATGGTTGGGTGGGTGTTAGTGTGGGTGTTGGTGTTAGTGTGGGTGTTGTTGTTGTTAGGTAGGGTGTTGGTGTTGGTAGGGGTTGGTGTTAGTGAGGTGTTGGGTGTTGGGTGTGGGTGATGGTGTTGTGGTAAGGTGTTGTTGTTAGTTGTAGTAGGGTGTTGGTGTTAGTTAGGGTGTTGTTGTTTGTGGGGTGTTGGGTGTAGTTTGGGTGTGGTGGTGGTGTTGGTGTTAGTAGGGTGTTGGGTGGGTGTTGGTGTTGAGTGAGGTGTTGGTGTTGGTAGGTTGTTGGTGTTAGTGTGGGTGTTGTGTTGGTGGGGGTGTGGGTGTTGGTAGGGTTTTGGTGTTGGTGAGGGTGTTGGTGTTGAGTGTGGGTGTTTGTGTTGGGTTGGTGGGGGTGTTGGTGTTGGTTTGGGTGTTGGTGTTGATTGGTGTTGTTGTTAGTTGGGTGTTGGTGTTGATTGGGGTGTTGGTGTTGGTGTGGGTGTTGGTGTTAGTGGGGTGTTGGTGTTAGTATGGTGTTGGTGTTGGTGTGTGTGTTGTGGGTTGTTGGTGTGGGTTTGGTGTTGGTGTGGGTGTTGGTGTTGGTTAGGGTGTTGGTTAGTGTGTGGGTGTTGGGTGTTGGTGTGGGTGTTGGGTGTTGTGGGGTGTTTGGGTGTTGGTTGGGTGTTTGGGTGGGTAGGGGTGTTGGGTGTTGGTGTGGGTGTTGGTGTTGGTGTGGGGTGTTGGGTGTTGGTTGGGTGTTGGGTGTGTGGTGGGGTGTTGGGTGTTGGTGTGGGTGTTGGGTGTTGTGTGGGGTGTTGGTGTTGTATGGTGTTGGTGTTAGTGTGGGTGTTGGTGTTGGGTGTTGGTGTTGTGAGTGTTGGTGTTGGTGTGGGTGTTTTTGTTTGGTTAGTGAGGTGTTGGTGCTGGTTAGGGTGTTGTGGTGTTAGTGTGGGTGTTGGTGTTAGTGGGGTGTTGGTGTTTGGGGTTGAGTGTGGGTGTTGGGTGTTGGTGGTGGTGTTTGTGTTAGTGGGGTGTTGGTGTTGGTGGGGGTGCTGGGTGCTGGTTAGGGTTTGGTGTTGTGTGTGGGTGATGGTGTTGGGTTGGTGAGGGTGTTGGTGTTAGTTAGGGTGTTGGGGTGTTGGTTGGTGTTGGTGGTATTGAGTGTTTTGGTGTTGGGTTGGTGTGGGTGTTGGTGTTGGTGAGGGGTGTTGGTGTTGGGTTAGTGAGGGTGTTGGTGTTGGTTGGGTTGTTGGTGTTGGTGAGGGTGTTGGTGTTTACTGAGGGTGTTGGTGTTGAGTAGGGGTGTTGGTGTTGGTGTGGGTGTTGGTGTTGGTGGGGTGGTGTTGGTGGGGTGTTAGGTGTTGGGTGCGGGTGTTGGGTGTTGAGGGTATTATGTTGGTGGGGTGTTGGTGTCAGTGGGGTTGTTGGGTATTGAGTAGGGAATGACAGGTATTAGTAGGGGTGTTGGTGGTCCCAGGTTAGGGTGTTGGTGGCCAGTGAGGTGGCGGTGTTAGTGAGTTGTTGGTGTTGAGTGGCGGTGTTGGGTTGGGTGGTGATGTTAGTAAGGGTGTTGGTGTTATGGGGTGTTGGTGTTGGCAGTGAGGGTGTTGGTGTTGGTTAGGGTGTTGGTGTTGAGTGAGGGGTGTTGGTGTTGGTGTGGGTGTTGGTGTTGGTGTGGGTGTTGTGTTGGTGAGGGTGTTGGTGTTAGTGAGGGGTGTTGGTGTTTAGTGTGGGTGTTGTGTTGGTGGGGTGTTGGGTGTTGGTTAGGTGTTGGTGTTAGTGTGGGTGTTGGTGTTGGTGGGGTGTGTTGGGTGTTGGGTTTTGGTGTGGTGTTGTTGGGTTGGATTGGGTTGTTGGTGTTAGTGTGGGTGTGTTGGTGAGGGTGTTGAGGTGTGGTAGGGTGTTGGTGTTGGTGAGGGTGTTGGTGTTGGTAGTGGTGTTGGTGTTGGTGGGTGTTGGGTTTTAATGGGTGTTGTTGTTGGTTATTGAGGGTGTTGGTGTTGGTTAGGTTGTTGGTGTTAGTGGTGTTGGTGTTTGTGGGGGTTTTGGTGTTGGTGTGGGTGTTGGTGTTGGTTAGGGTGTTGGTGTTGGTGGGTTGTTGGTGTTGAGTGGGTGTTGGTGTTAGGGTGTTGGGTGTTGGTGGGGTTTGGGTGGTATGGGTGTGGTGTTAGTAAGGAATTATTGGTGTTAGTTGGGTTGTGTGGGTGTTGAGTAGGGTGTTGGTATTTAGTGAGGTGTTGGGTGTTGAGTGAGGGTGTTGGTGTTAGTGAGGGTGTTGGTGTTAGTGAGGGTGTTGGTGTTTGTGTGGGTGTTGGTGTTAGTGAGGGGTGTTGGTGTTAGTGAGGGGGTGTTTGTGTTGGTTAAGGGTGTTGGTGTTGGGTGTGGGTGTTGATGGTGTTGGTGTTGGTTTTGAGTGATTATGTTAGTGAATTTGTTGGTGTTGGTGGCGTGTTGGGTGTTGGGTGTGTGTTGATGAAGGTGTTGGTGTGGGTTTGGTGATGGGTGTGGGTGTTGGTGTTGGATTAGGGTGTTGAGGTGTTGGTAAAGGTGTTGGTGGTGAGGGGTGTTGGTGTGTAGTGAGAGTGTTGGTGTTAGTGTGGGTGTTGGTGTTGAGCAGGGTGGTTGGTGGCCCAGTTAGGGTGTTGGTGTTAGTGAGGGTGTTGGTGTTGGGTGTGGGTGGTGGTGTTAGGTAGGGGTGTTGGTGTTGGTATGGATTTTGGTGGTGTGGGTTGTGGGTGTTAGGTAGGGGTGGTGGTGTTAGTAGGGTGTTGGTGTTGGTGTGGGTGTTGGTGTTGGTAAGGGGTGTTGGTGTGTATGGATTTTGATTGAGTAATGGGTGTAGAGTGTTAGGTAGAAACATCGCTAA
>NW_024748695.1:0-12954 GCF_018991925.1 Homarus americanus
CATTGGACTGAGGATGCCTCCTTGTGGGGTTCCGTTTTCAGGGACCCTGTAGCTTGAGGTTGCTCCCTGAAAGCGTACTCGTGCTTCTCTCTGTGTGAGGTAGTTCTGGATCCACCCCAGCAACCTTCCTTTGACGCCTTTTTTAGCGAGCGTAGTTGTAATGGCCAAAGGATTTGCTAGTTCGAAGGCTTTCTCCAGGTCGAGGAAGACCACCAGAGCTGGTTTGTTGTCCACTGTGCTGAGTATCTCGGCGATGTTGTTGCCTGTGCCGGTGTTCTCGGTGTAAGCAAAGATGTGAGGGTGTGGGCTGCCTACTTTCCACTTGAGTCGGTTGAGAGCCATTCTTTCTCCGGTCTTCGCTATGCAGCTGAGAAGGGAGATGGGCCTCGGTTTGTCTGGTTCTCTGGGCTTTGGAATGGGCTGTATATCTGCCTTCTTCCATTCCGGTGGGAGTCTTTGTGCTGTCCACGAAGCATTGATGGCTTGCAGCAGAGCCTCGTGTCCGGCTGTACCGGCATGAGAAAGCATGGAGTAGGTTATCCTGTCGGCCCCTGGGGCTGTATCCTTGCTTCGTTTTAGCGACTTCTGGAGTTCTTGCTGGTTGAATGGTCTGTCAGTGTCATCTTCACTGTTGCAGGCCTCTTCGATCATCTGGAGTCTGACCTGTCGCAGACGCCGTTGTGTCTCCTCCGCCTGTCTCGGGAGGTTCTTCGTTGCTGCTCGGTCAGAGAACAGTTTTGCAAGTCTCTCGGCTTCCTCTTCTGGGTTGGGATGAGTTGGTGGTGGTGGTGTTGCCTTCCCAGATGCCCTTCGGATCTGGGCCCACATCTTGCCAAGGGTGGTGTGCTCGTTCAGTTCGGAGCACCACTTGAGCCAGCTTGCGTTTTTAATTTCTTCCTTCTCTTCCCTGGTATCCTTGACTATGACTTGCAGGAGATGTCTGTTTGTTGCCGTGGGATGTCTCCTGTAGTTTCTTCGGGCCATGTTCTCTCTGTGGTTGAGTTCTTTCACCCTGGGACAGTAGTACCAGTAATCATTGTACTGTCTTGATGTGGGTTTTGTTTTTGGGATAGCCTCTTCTGCCGCTAGGTGAAACGCCTCGACCAATTGGTGGTGGAGGGTTGTCTCATCCGCGGGTGCTGCGCCGGCCGGCTGTGATTTTTCGCGCCACTTAGCCAGGTGTTTCTTGAAGAGTCCCCAGTCTGCCTTTTGAGTGTTGTATCTCCATCTCGGGGGGGGGTGGAGTGGGGAGTTTGTTCACCTTCAGCGTTGTTAGGGTGGCGAAGTGGTCACTGGTCAGCGTGGGGTGTATCTGCCAGGAGGCCGAAGGCTGTAGTGCACTGGTGGGCTCTCCGGTGTTCAGGAGGCAGATCTCGGGTGTTTCTTGAAAGGTGGTGTATAGGTGTAGGCCGTCTTCATTTGTGGGGCTTGCCGAGCTTAGGAAGGGATGATGTGCGTTGAAATCCCCTCCTATGAGTGTGGCGTTGTCAGCGGCCGAAGCAAATAATTGAGTAACCTCCAGTGAGCCCCTTGGGTTCTTGTAGATGTTGTGAACAGTTAATTCCCGTTCTTGGAGGGTTACTTTGACGGCCTGTGTCTCGATGTTTTCCCCACATGGAAATTGCTGCGTGACATCGGCGGAGGGTATGTTTGACTTGACCAAGATCATACATCCTCTTGTTGACGCCTGCGTGAAATGCCTCCTGTATGTCTTGTAACCGCTGAATTTGAAACAGTGGTGTTCTTGTAGAAGTGTTTCTTGTAGGAGTATGATGTCAAGCTTGTCCTTGGCTGCTGCTTCTTGTAGGAGGTGTTTCTTGTTTTTGATGCCCTGAGCATTCCATGTTAGGATGTTCAGGGTGCTGACGTTTTCCACCACTGTTTCATCGGGGACTTCTGGTGGTCCCCGATGGAGATGTCCAAGTTCGATTCCAACTGAATCAGGTCCATGTCTTCGTGTTCTGTGGTTTTTGCCTTCTGGGCCGTGGTTCGGTTCAGGGGAGTTGAAACGTCCAGTTTCTTTCTGGGAGCCGTCGGTATCTTGGGAGCTGTCGGTGTCTTGGGTTCTCTGGTGGCCTTCTTCGGTGTAGAGTGTACCTCGGCTGTTACTCGTGTGCGGACCGGCGTGGCTTCCTCCACTGAGGTGGCTGGAGCTGTGGCGACTTGCCCGAGGACGCTCCCCATGAGTATTTGGAGCTGTGTGGGTTGGATCTTGTGGCCCAGTAGTCCGGCTAGGCCCTCCGCGAAGGTCGTCAGTACATTGGCTAGGTCTGATATGTGTATCATTCCTTCTGGTGCCTTGGTGTGTGCTTCTTTTGTCTTTCTCGTGGTTGTCGTTCTCTGCTGCTTGGGTGGCTGAGGTGTGGCTGTAGTGAGGCCAGGAAACTGGGCTGCACTTTGGGTGTTGACTGGCTGAGGAGGTTGTCTTTGTTGTTTGGGCCTTTGGGTTCCCCACACGAAGGTACTTGGTGGGGCTGGTGTGTAGGCGGTGGGGGCCGGTCTTGCTGCTGGTCGGTTTGCCTGGACCCTCTTTGTCCTCTCGGAGCATCCAGGATTCCAGGCGTGGTGTTTGCCCCCGCAGTTGGCACACTTGGGGGCAATTTTTTCCCCATTTTTCAGTTTGGTGAGGCAGGACTGTGTGCCGTGCTTCTGTGCGCAGACTGCGCAGATTTCCCTGTACGTGCACCTTGTCTGATGGTGCCCGTATTTCTGGCATCTGAAGCATCGCAGGGGCTCTGGGACGAAGGGCCTCACTTCGTAGATCCCCCAGGTTTTGAGGTCTATGGTGCTGGGGTGTGAGCCGTAGTGCGTTATGAGGACTTGTTTCGTGGTGGCCGTCTTGTCGGACAGGGGAGAGCATCTCTCGGCTTTTAGGATCTTCGGGTGGTTCTCCAGGGGTTCGAGAGGTAGTTCCTTTGGGTACCGGAGGACTACCGACTTCATCAGTTTCTGGGCGGGGTCTAGCTCTTGTTTTTTGCACCCACCCACCTCCCTAATTGATGACCTACTATACATTCGTGCCTGCACGACTGTTACCAACTTACCGTTAGGCGATTTGGGTAACCGAAATTAACGCTCTCCTACCACCAACCATTTCGATTGTCATGAAAATTATCTTCAGAACAGTTCTTTGGCCCTGAGAAGGGCCGAGTTATAGATGTCTGGTAGGTTTTGTTGTGCTTTTTCTTTTTCCCCAAGGAAGAGGACTTAAGCACGCTCTCCGCGGATGCGCCGGGCCAGCTGGTTGTCCTTGGGCATGATGGTAACGCGCTTGGCGTGAATGGCACACAGGTTGGTGTCCTCGAAAAGACCCACCAGGTAAGCCTCAGAGGCTTCCTGCAGAGCCATGACGGCAGACGACTGGAAGCGCAGGTCAGTCTTGAAATCCTGGGCGATCTCACGCACCAGGCGCTGGAAGGGCAGCTTCCTGATGAGTAGCTCTGTGCTCTTCTGGTAACGACGGATCTCACGAAGGGCGACGGTTCCGGGCCTGTAACGATGGGGCTTCTTGACACCACCGGCGGCTGGGGCGGACTTGCGAGCTGCCTTGGTGGCAAGCTGCTTCCGTGGAGCCTTGCCTCCAGTGGACTTGCGGGCAGTCTGTTTAGTACGGGCCATCTCGACGACGAAATAGTCAATACGGGCGGCCCGTTGTTGTTGTTGTTGTATAGATTGTCGGACCGTAGTCCGACACGGGCCTTTGCCTATAGGCGGCCCGTTTGGTGGTTCCGGCTGGAGCTCCAGGAGCAGCCAGACCGGATTGGGATTGGAGGTGGTCCCACCTGCAGATTGGAGGGATACTGCAGGTTGTAAGTGTGAGCGGACCCCCGATCAGTGGACGCTTACCACCAGCCCCCACTCTTGGACGTGGTCAGCTTCGGAGTGGCGCGCCCCCCGAACTGGGGTCCGCACTTGCTGGGAGAGGATGCTTTCTAAGCTATCTGGGTGGTGGGTATCGTGTGATGACCCGGAGTAGGTGGTGAATGTGGTCTGTGTGGGCCTTTCGGGTTAGAGTGGCCGCTGGTGTTGTGTGTGTTTCTTGGGAGATTTGAGTTCTGTCTCGGAGGCTTTGTGTGACCTCGCAATCGAGGAGATAGTGTTCAAGTGGGTTGGCTGCTGGCTCCTGACAGTAGGTGCATTCCACGACGTCATTTCCGATCATCTGCCAGGAGCACTTGTACCCTAGTCGTAGTCGATGAAGGCTGACTTGGGTTTGTCTTGGAGTTTTCTTGTCAGCGAAAGGTGGTTCCCCTTTTGTGGCCGCCAGGTACCATTTGGCTGATTGGGAACCAGCGTTGAGTGCATGAAGGAAGCTCTTTTTGATGTGGAGCTTGGTAGTCTTTCTGAGGTGATTCTTGATCTGTTGCACACTTGCTGGAACTTGGATGTGTACGCTACTGGAACGTGTAGCTGCCTTGGCTGCTTCGTCTGCCACGTCATTTCCTCCGATCCCTACATGACTGGGAATCCAGTGTAAGACGACTGGTCGGTGTTGGCTTTGGAATTCCTGTAGCTGTGCGAGGATCGAGGTGATGATGTGGACGTTGTCTCTTGGTTGACTGTGTTGCAGCGCCTGCATGGCCGATTTCGAGTCCGTGTGAATTATGACGGACTTGTTGTGTTGTGTTGCAGCGTGTTGTAGGGCCTTTGAGATTGCTACCAGTTCTGTTTGTAGGGTGGAGCAGTCGTTGGAAAGTCTCCATTTGTTGTTGTTGTTGTATAGATTGTCGGACCGTAGTCCGACACGGGCCTTGCCTATAGGCGGCCCGTTTGGTGGTTCCGGCTGGAGCTCCAGGAGCAGCCAGACCGGATTGGGATTGGAGGTGGTCCCACCTGCAGATTGGAGGGATACTGCAGGTTGCAAGTGTGAGCGGACCCCCGATCAGTGGACGCTTACCACCGGCCCCCACTCTTGGACGTGGTCAGCCTCGGAGTGGCGCGCCCCCCGAACTGGGGTCCGCACTTGCTGGGAGAGGATGCTTTCTAAGCTATCTGGGTGGTGGGTATCGTGTGATGACCCGGAGTAGGTGGTGAATGTGGGCTGTGTGGGCCTTTCGGGTTAGAGTGGCCGCTGGTGTTGTGTGTGTTTCTTGGGAGATTTGAGTTCTGTCTCGGAGGCTTTGTGTGACCTCGCAATCGAGGAGATAGTGTTCAAGTGGGTTGGCTGCTGGCTCCTGACAGTAGGTGCATTCCGTGACGTCATTTCCTATCATCTGCCAGGAGCACTTGTACCCTAGTCGTAGTCGGTGAAGGCTGACTTGGGTTTGTCTTGGAGTTTTCTTGTCTGCGAAAGGTGGTTCCCCTTTTGTGGCCGCCAGGTACCATTTGGCTGATGGGGAACCAGCGTTGAGTGCGTGAAGGAAGCTCTTTTTGATGTGGAGCTTGGTAGTCTTTCTGAGGTGATTCTTGATCTGTTGCACACTTGCTGGAACTTGGATGTGTACGCTACTGGAGCGTGTAGCTGCCTTGGCTGCTTCGTCTGCCACGTCGTTTCCTCCGATCCCTACATGACTGGGAATCCAGTGTAAGACGACTGGTCGGTTTTGGCTTTGGAATTCCTGTAGCTGTGCGAGGATCGAGGTGATGATGTGGACGTTGTCTCTTGGTTGACTGTGTTGCAGCGCCTGCATGGCCGATTTCGAGTCCGTGTGAATTATGACGGACTTGTTGTGTTGTGTTGCAGCGTGTTGTAGGGCCTTTGAGATTGCTACCAGTTCTGTTTGTAGGGTGGAGCAGTCGTTGGAAAGTCTCCATTTGAGGGTCTGACCTTGGGTGTAGAAGGCCGCTCCGGATCTGTGATGTTTTGGGTCCACCGAGCCGTCTGTGAAGTATGATGCTGCATCAGCCGGTGTCTCGGTGGCTATGGCTTGGAGAGTTATTCTTTTGAGGTCCTCCTTCTGGAGGTTGGCTTTACTATCGCCGAGGTCGGTGAATTTGAGTGTGGCTGGTGGAGGGCTCCATGGTGGAGGAACAGTGTAACCATTGTCTCGTGTGTCTTGGTTGTCCTTGACGAGTGTTTCTGCTTGCAGGTGTCGGATGACCTCGCTTGCCTCGTGCGACCAGGTGGCCCCTCGCACTCTGTGGTCGAGGTGGAGGGAGGCGCTGATTCGAATCTTGGCAACTGTGGGCTTGTCTGCTCTACAGATTTTGGCGAGGAGACCGGCTGTCACCTGCTTGACTCGTACTGCCAGGGGTGGTAGTTCGGTTTCCATTTGCAGATTGCAGATTCTGGTCCACATGGGTGCTCCGAGCATGGTCCTGAGAGCATTGTTTTGAATGACTTCTAGCTTAGCTATTTGGTCTTCTCTCAGTCCAATGAGTGCTGGAGCACTGTAATCTACCAGCGATCTGATGGCGGCTGTGTAGTAGGCTTTGAGCACATGAAGGTTTGCTCCTGCGGATTTGCTGGTGAGCGACCTCATTATATTGTGTCTGCTCTTCGTCCTGTGCCTGAGATACTCGAGTTGCGGCTTGAAGGTGAGTTTCTGGTCAAACCAGATTCCAAGACACTGGTGGGCGTTGGTCCAGACTACCGGCGTGTTTTGTATGGAGAGCAACTTGTCTGGTGTGTCTGTGCAGATGGCCATCGCTTTCGACTTGGCTGGATTTATCTTGAGTCCAAGTCTGTTGCACTCCTCTTCTATAAGTTGGAGTGCGTGTTGCGTGTTGGCTAGTCTGTTCGATCCTCTTACTATAAGCTGTAAGTCGTCTGCATAGCATAGGAGCTTGGCTGTTTGTCTGAAGGGAAGTTTGACTAGATTTTCCATCAGGACATTGAACAGCATTGGACTGAGGATGCCTCCTTGTGGGGTTCCGTTTTCGTGGACCCTGTAGCTTGAGGTTGCTCCCTGAAAGCGTACTCGTGCTTCTCTCTGTGTGAGGTAGTTCTGGATCCACCCCAGCAACCTTCCTTTGACGCCTTTTTTAGCGAGCGTAGTTGTAATGGCCAAAGGATTTGCTAGTTCGAAGGCTTTCTCCAGGTCGAGGAAGACCACCAGAGCTGGTTTGTTGTCCACTGTGCTGAGTATCTCGGCGATGTTGTTGCCTGTGCCGGTGTTCTCGGTGTAAGCAAAGATGTGAGGGTGTGGGCTGCCTACTTTCCACTTGAGTCGGTTGAGAGCCATTCTTTCTCCCGTCTTCGCTATGCAGCTGAGAAGGGAGATGGGCCTCGGTTTGTCTGGTTCTCTGGGCTTCGGAATGGGCTGTATATCTGCCTTCTTCCATTCCGGTGGGAGTCTTTGTGCTGTCCACGAAGCATTGATGGCTTGCAGCAGAGCCTCGTGTCCGGCTGTACCGGCATGAGAGAGCATGGAGTAGGTTATCCTGTCGGCCCCTGGAGCTGTATCCTTGCTTCGTTTTAGCGACTTCTGGAGTTCTTGCTGGTTGAATGGTCTGTCAGTGTCATCTTCACTGCTGCAGGCCTCTTGGATCATCTGGAGTCTGACCTGTCGCAGACGCCGTTGTGTCTCCTCCGCCTGTCTCGGGAGGTTCTTCGTTGCTGCTCGGTCAGAGAACAGTTTTGCAAGTCTCTCGGCTTCCTCTTCTGGGTTGGGATGAGTTGGTGGTGGTGGTGTTGCCTTCCCAGATGCCCTTCGGATCTGGGCCCACATCTTGCCAAGGGTGGTGTGCTCGTTCAGTTCGGAGCACCACTTGAGCCAGCTTGCGTTTTTAATTTCTTCCTTCTCTTCCCTGGTATCCTTGACTATGACTTGCAGGAGATGTCTGTTTGTTGCCGTGGGATGTCTCCTGTAGTTTCTTCGGGCCATGTTCACTCTGTGGTTGAGTTCTTTCACCCTGGGACAGTAGTACCAGTAATCATTGTACTGTCTTGATGTGGGTTTTGTTTTTGGGATAGCCTCTTCTGCCGCTAGGTGAAACGCCTCGACCAATTGGTGGTGGAGGGTTGTCTCATCCGCGGGTGCTGCGCCGGCCGGCTGTGATTTTTCGCGCCACTTAGCCAGGTGTTTCTTGAAGAGTCCCCAGTCTGCCTTTGAGTGTTGTATCTCCATCTCGGGGGGGGTGGAGTGGGGAGTTTGTTCACCTTCAGCGTTGTTAGGGTGGCGAAGTGGTCACTGGTCAGCGTGGGGTGTATCTGCCAGGAGGCCGAAGGCTGTAGTGCACTGGAGACGAAGGTTAGATCTAGCCTTCCTCCCCTAGTGTGGGTGGGATCTCCGGTGTTCAGGAGGCAGATCTCGGGTGTATCTTGAAAGGTGGTGTATAGGTGTAGGCCGTCTTCATTTGTGGGGCTTGCCGAGCTTAGGAAGGGATGATGTGCGTTGAAATCCCCTCCTATGAGTGTGGCGTGGTCAGCGGCCGAAGCAAATAATTGAGTAACCTCCAGTGAGCCCCTTGGGTTCTTGTAGATGTTGTGAACAGTTAATTCCTGTTCTTGGAGGGTTACTTTGACGGCCTGTGTCTCGATGTTTTCCCCACATGGAAATTGCTGCGTGACATCGGCGGAGGGTATGCTTGACTTGACCAAGATCATACATCCTCTTGTTGACGCCTGCGTGAAATGCCTCCTGTATGGCTTGTAACCGCTGAATTTGAAACAGTGGTGTTCTTGTAGAAGTGTTTCTTGTAGTAGTATGATGTCAAGCTTGTCCTTGGCTGCTGCTTCTTGTAGGAGGTGTTTCTTGTTTTTGATGCCCTGAGCATTCCATGTTAGGATGTTCAGGGTGCTGACGTTTTCCACCACTGTTTCATCGGGGACTTTTGGTGGTCCTCGATGGAGATGTCCAAGTTCGATTCCAACTGAATCAGGTCCATGTCTTCGTGTTCTGTGGTTTTTGCCTTCTGGGCCGTGGTTCGGTTCAGGGGAGTTGAAACGTCCAGTTTCTTTCTGGGAGCTGTCGGTATCTTGGGAGCTGTCGGTGTCTTGGGTTCTCTGGTGGCCTTCTTCGGTGTAGAGTGTACCTCGGCTGTTACTCGTGTGCGGACCGGCGTGGCTTCCTCCACTGAGGTGGCTGGAGCTGTGGCGACTTGCCCGAGGACGCTCCCCATGAGTATTTGGAGCTGTGTGGGTTGGATCTTGTGGCCCAGTAGTCTGGCTAGGCCCTCCGCGAAGGTTGTCAGTACCTTGGCTAGGTCTGATACGTGTATCATTCCTTCTGGTGCCTTGGTGTGTGATTCTTTTGTCTTTCTCGTGGTTGTCGTTGTCTGCTGCTTGGGTGGCTGAGGTGTGGCTGTAGTGAGGCCAGGAAACTGGGCTGCACTTTGGGTGTTGACTGGCTGAGGAGGTTGTCTTTGTTGTTTGGGCCTTTGGGTTCCCCACACGAAGGTACTTGGTGGGGCTGGTGTGTAGGCGGTGGGGGCCGGTCTTGCTGCTGGTCGGTTTGCCTGGACCCTCTTTGTTCTCTCGGAGCATCCAGGATTCCAGGCGTGGTGTTTGCCCCCGCAGTTGGCACACTTGGGGGCAATCTTTTCCCCATTTTTCAACTTGGTGAGGCAGGATTGTGTGCCGTGCTTCTGTGCGCAGACTGCGCAGATTTCCTTGTACGTGCACCTTGTCTGATGGTGCCCGTATTTCTGGCATCTGAAGCACCGCAGGGGCTCTGGGACGAAGGGCCTCACTTCGTAGATCCCCCAGGTTTTGAGGTCTATGGTGCTGGGGGGGTGAGCCGTAGTGCGTTATGAGCACTTGTTTCGTGGTGGCCGTCTTGTCGGACAGGGGAGAGCATCTCTCGGCTTTTAGGATCTTCGGGTGGTTCTCCAGGGGTTCGAGAGGTAGTTCCTTTGGGTACCGGAGGTCTACCGACTTCATCAGTTTCAGGGCGGGGTCTAGCTTGGTTGAAGTAATGGTGGTGGTGTTTTGCAGGTAAGTGTCGAGGGTGGTGGCGGAGTTCTTGTCTTTGGGGTGAACGATCATCTCCCCTTTTAGGTTGGGCCGCACTGAGAACTTGGCCAGTGGATTCAACTTTTCCATCTCTGTGACGGCGGCATATGTTGTTTTGGCGTCCGTTTTCGTGATCCGGAATTTTGGCAGTGTCGTTGGAGGTGAGCTGGTGGTGGTGATGGGTGCCTTGGGGGCTGCTTGACGGCAATCGTTTCCCGAAAAGGCACGTCGGCGTTTCTTGTTTTCTACCTTCGTCCAGTTGTCCTCAGTAGCGGTAGCAGTGGTGGTGGTGGTGGAGGTGGTGGTGGTGGTGGAGTTGTTGGAGGTGGTGGCAGAGTTCCTAGTTTTCAGGGCTTCATTGAAGGCGCGTAACTGGTCTGCTTTCTCTGTGCGAAGCCTGTCGTGGTTCGGGTCGTCAGGTTGGCGGTTCAGGCGGGGATCGCGGTTAGGAGGGCGTACGCGCTCCATAACCGGGTTTTTTTATTTTTTTTTTATTTTTTTTTTTATCCTACCTATTCCGGTTGAGTAAATAGCAAAGGAATTACAGCACTCCCCACTAGCTGGTGGTCGTAGAGTGGTTCCTGAGCTTCTCTCACGGAGCCCCGATTGGGGAAGCCTTCTTCCTAGTGTATGTGACTGCTCACTTATAGACGTGAGCTAAGTGTGCCTATTTGGGAAGGATAAGGATTGCGACCCTCTTTCCAGGTGGACCCGCACGATCACGGTTTTCCTGGAAAGACTCGGCTGGGGAGGGTTTTGCTCCGACCCCCTTTCGTGTTCACAATCTCCTGGGAGGGAGGTGAACAGTTACAGGGGGGACCGCAGGACGAATACACTTTTGAGGGTGCAGGTCCCTAGGCCAGAGCGAAAAAGGAAAAAATGGTAGTAGAAGGAAAAGAGCTCAAACCACGCCGGGAATATCGCGCTATAACTGCTCTCCAGCTGGAGTGTGGGTCACTCACACCACCAGTGGGGAGGGCAAGCTAATGCTCGATAAACCGAGAACGCTCGTGAGTTGTTGTGGACGATGACAGTCGTGGGTGGTCCGGTCCGGGAAGATGGCCAACAGTGGTACAAGGCAGAGGGCGGTCTTCACAGTTCCGGGTCCAGCAGGAGGTCTTGTTGAGAGGTCTTCTTGGTTCAGGAGCGATGTGATGCTTAAAAACTCTCCCAGGATTGGCTAATAGGCAGCTGTGATCCCATATGATTGGCTAACATCGGCGGCATTCGCGTTTTATTGGCTAATAAGTAGAATGTTCCATGAGGTATTGACAGAGACAACTGATATTCGTCCAATTCTTTACCTACCTATAGTAATGAACGAACGAATCTGTTTGTGAGCCTGTCTGTTCTAGTTAGCCATAGTTCCAAAACGGAAGCAGTTAGAGACCTGAAAACTTACAAACATATTACATGAGTCCCAAGGTTGTGGTCTGGGCAAGAACCAAAAATATTCCCCGACCGAGATATCACCAAGGCGATTGCGAGAGGTGGTTACCCGTGTCAAGGAGGACAAACTGTGACAGCCAAGGTTATACCTAACCTGGTAATTGTAAGCTGCAAATGTTTTCTGAATAATAATAATGATGGTAAGGATAATACAAATGATATTAATGATAATTGTGATGATAATGATTATATTAATGATAATACTTTTCTAATTGTTTATATATTCTTTAAAAAAAAACTTCTTGAATATGAATCAGTATCACTGGCCCTGATCTGGCCAGGTGTTGGTGACAGCACCGTCAGGAGTGACGAGTGTCGGCGGCGGAGCGTTACCAATAAAAATTAGTCATGTTTTTACTCATTTTTTTTATGTTCATATTTGGCGTCACGGGTCTGACACTCCGTCTTTTACGATATATCACCCAAACGCACTCTCAGGTTATGCGGGTAACAGTTGTCGTACACGCACAAGAGGTACCGTACATTTATGTCTCCCTGGCATATGACAGCTAAGTGAATTAACATGTATTGTTAATGATGAGAAGGAAGATTTTACACAAGACGTACATATATATACATATGCACACTGATATACAGACAAAAAAGCGTAGGCTACATGAAACGGGTTGCCACTGTATATACAAGAAAAAAACCCAGCCAGGCTTATGAGATCATGCATGCTCACTCATAAAAACGGGAACACACACACACACACACATCCATAAAAAGACACAAAAACGAGTACACATTCATTTTACAATTTTACATGGATACAAACAAAAACACGTGCGCATAATAAAAACACACACATACACACACACACACACACACACACTACCTGTGAACGAGTCACTACGGTACACATTTTTTTTTCAATTGTGGACGGTTGACTGGGCCTATGGGGCACATGAGCAAAATATATGGTGAAGCGAACATCCTGTGTCGAAGGCCTAACTTCTCAACTGGGGGGTAGACGTTCGACCCCATATTCAGTAGAAGGGAACCTACTATTGGAGGGGGGGGGTAGAAGCCACAGCCAAGAAGTGGTGGAATCTGTCTTTCATCTAAAAAAGAGAAGCCTCACATGGCTCCGCATTTACGGTAAATAATTTATTTCTTCGCAGTAGTTTGACGTCTCTTAGAGACGTTTAAATACTGTTTGCCGTGTTTTTACCCCGTAATTTCCATCTTCTTGTATGGCCTGCCCACTACAGGTGGTTTATGTACGTAGAGAAAACGAAAAAAAAGGGGGAAGTTGTCGTAATTGTTACTATCACCCAAAAAACATTTGTGGGAAGGTTAAAAAAAATAAAATCGAACAACTCCTTCTGGTGTTAGCTGTCTGCTCCATTATTAAAAATAAAAAAATACTGAAATTTAGCGTTTTCGTCGGAAATTTATATCTCAAGTATCTTTACCTTTTTGTTCACCTAAAAAAAGCAATGCAATTTTGATCACGCAAAATGGGCAAAGCTTTGAAATAGACAAACATTGTGGGGTAAAGCACAAAAAAAATAACGAAGTCAAACCTAACCTAATCTAATATTCATATGCGATGCCATGACATGTGGGGCCCCGCTTGGCCCAGCACTAGACCCAGTGACCTCGGACACATTACCTGTTGACTGTTTAATCTGACCTGACGGCTTACGCCACCATCGCAACCGTGA
>NW_024748696.1:0-18643 GCF_018991925.1 Homarus americanus
CGGATTGCATGAAAAAAATTAATAATATATGTTTTAATAATGCTTGTTAGACTTGTTTTATCATAGAATAATGAAGAAAATGTTTTGTACATCAACATACTAAAATACAATATTAGTTTTTTTTTACGACAAGAAGAGGCTTGGCTATTCTATTTCTCGCTTTATGGAAGAGATGCAGCTTTTGTCTTCTTACAACTTTTCAAGTAATTTGTACCAAAATAGAAGATTTTTATTGTCCACATTTAGGGTATATTTTTTTTTATGACTGAATAAACTTGCAGATAGACCTTATTAATGTGGTATAGCTGTAAATATCCTTCAGTAATGAAATCCAAATATGAGGTCAAGTGAACATTTTTGCTTAGACTCCGCCTTTGTTAGGACCAAGTTATAACAAGTTATTCTGCTAAGTATCCAATAAGTACCCATGACTCAGAGTTAAATAATACCTAACCTAATCTAAGTTCATCAAACTTAATAAAAAAAGTGGGGCAAAAAATAAGTGGTAAAGAAATTTTTTTCTCAGAAAAAAAATTATATTCAGAGGTTTTTTATCCGATACCTTCAGTCGTGATTATTTTGATGCAAAATTAGTAAAATGTATTTAACCCTAACACTACCTCACCTTACCTAATCTTACCTTACCTTATCTAACCTAACCTAATGTTACCTAACCTAACCAAGCCGCAACGCTCATGACACAATTGAGTTCTCTAGAAAATTTTAATTTCATTTTCTTTTTTTAAAAATACATTTGCAGAGACAACAAACTTTTGATAATTATTTCTCCAACATATCTATAAATCTGTTGATGATATATAAATTTAGGATAGGTTAGGTTTGGTGTGATTAGGATAGGTTAGGCTGGTTTAGGATAGTCTAAGTTAGCTTAGGAAAGGCTAAGTTAGGTTACGATACACTAGGTTAGGATTTAATCTGCATGATATTTTTACTGAACTTTTAAACGATGTTATAATCCTGGCAGCAGGGTATCGATCACGAAAATAACACTTTGGTAGTTATAACATTTGATAAAGTTTATTATTACTGTAACATGAAACAAATCATTATAGCTGTACTTATCAATCCAGTATTAAATCTGTATTATCTTTGACCATCGCTCATTGGCCAGCTTATCTCTGCACTGTTCTCTGATATAATAAAGTATTGGTGAATGGGAATATTAATCATTTGTGAGTCACTTACTATAAAGGAAACTGTAACGGATTCAATGGACAGTTGGGAATATTTTCACGGAATAAGTCGGAGTAACTCCCCTCTTGCCCAAAAGCGATCCAAGGAGTTAATTCACAGAGCGAAAATCTAGACGAGTCTTCCTTGTTTGTTTTAGGTCATAACAACGAAAAGTTTAATAATATTTATTACAATGATTCAGGTTTTACTGTAATTCTTCTTTTTTATATTTTTAGTATTTTGTAGATTTTTTTCACCCAGTTCATTTCTTGTTTAGATTCATTATTGCAATTATTTTTATTACAGAGTTGAATTAAAAGTTTATATCTAAGTATTTTACAGCTTCACAAATACTTTTATAAAATGTTGATACACACAGTGGACAGTTTTAGTTCTTTCTTGTAATACCTCAGTATTACTCTGTTAAATTCTTACCATTTACACCTGACCATTTATTTATTTATTTTACAAATTGTTTAAAGAGAGAACATCACCAGCAGGATACAGATGATGAAGTAAATAAAAGTTTGTAACCTAACCCTACCCCCCACTGCTACCCCTCCCTCTTGTCCCACATTCTTACTCGTCACTCCTACCCCTTACTCCTACCCCTTACTCCCACCCCTTAATCCCACCCCTTATTCCCACCCCTTATTCCCACCCCTTGCTCCCACCCCTTCCTTCTACCCCTTACTTCTACCCCTTACTCCTACCCCTTACTTCTACCCCTTACTTCTACCCCTTACTCCTACCACTTACTCCTACCACTTACTCATACCCCTTACTCCCACCCCTTGCTTCCACCCCTTGCTTCCACCCTCTTACTCGTACCCCTTGCTCCCAACCCTTACTCCTACCCCTTACTGCCACCCCTTACTGCCACCCCTTACTCCCACCCCTTACTCCTACCCCTTACTCCGACCCCTTAATCCCACCCCTTAATCCCACCCTTACTTCCACGCCTTACTCCCACCCCTTACTCCCACCCCTTACTCCCACCCTTACTCCCTACCCCTTACTCCCCTTTTATACTCCCACCCCTTACTCCTCCTGCTCCACGCCTCCCTCCTTACTCCCACCTTACTCCCCTTACTCCCACCTTACTCCTGCCTCCCACCCCTTACTCACCTAACTCCCCCCCTCCCTTGCCTCATGCCTTACTCCCACCCTTACTCCCTACTTACTCCCTCTCCACCTTGCTCCTACCCCTACTCCCTGCCCTGCCTCCCACCCCTTTCTCCCTGCCTCCCCACCTTACTCCCCCTGCCTCCCACCTGCTCCCACCTTACTCCCGCCTTACTCCACGCCTCCCACCCCTTACTCCCACCGCCTCCCACCCCCTAACTACCACGCCCTACTCCACTTGTACTCCCACGCCTTACTCCCACCCCTGCTCCACCCCTTACTCCCACCCATTACTCCCATCCCTTACTCCCACCCCTTACTCCCACCCCTTACTCCTACCCCTTACTCCCACCCCTTACTCCCACCCTTACTCCCACGCCTTACTCCCACCCCTTACTCCCACCCCTTACTCCCACCCCTTACTCCCACGCCTTACTCCCACCCTTCACTCCTACCCTTCGCTTCTACCCCCACTGTTACCCCCCACTACGCTGGTAATTGAAGACATCATACATTTGTTCACTTAGACACCACTTATTATTCAGGACCTAATGGCTATAATATCAGAGTCATTATTCTTAACTCAACTTTATATATATATCAATTGTCAAAAACCTTCACCACAAGAAAGAAAAGAACAGTCGGGTATGGCAGAAAATGTAATAAACGAACATGGAGTAAGACATCAAGCTCCATATTGTAAACAAGATCATCGTCATTGTTTATTTATTGCGAGGAAAAATATTGTTCGCAATATAATTATAGAAACCTTCTGTAATTCATTCTCTTCATTACACTAAAAGGTAATGAAGTATATAAAGAAAATAGTTTATAAATTACTAAAATAAAAATACGTATAAAAAAGTAAAATAACATCTATTGATGGAATAGAAAAGAATTATATCGTAAGTGGGTAAAAGATTTCTTGGGTAGGTTTTAGAATACAATAACTGTTTTCTGCATTACACCGATGGTTCCAAGTCAGAAATTATCCTTAAGTTTTGTGAATCAGTATTTACAGTTTTTCTTAAAGGGTGACTTAAGTTACGGTCACACGATCCCTTTGATGAGCAATTAATTTGGAGCAAGAAATTACGAGTAATTTCTTCCAAATGTGGTCACACGAGTGGCTCTTGGTTCAGTTACTACAGCAAGAAAAAAAGTTAACGCCGCTGTGCGAGTAGAAGGGAGACGGAACATCACAACAACAATGCAGACGACGCAGCAGCTATCCTTGGTATTATTGTTATTATTAAAAAGAAATGAGAGAAAGCGAAGAAAAACTATTGGGGACTCGTAAGTGGCTGGCGAGGAGGAGGAACGAGTGTTTAATATAGACTGGTTCAACTATCGTAGTTACAGTAGGGAGGGTTGTTAGTGTGTGGAGAATGACCGGCTGTATGGGCTTGTGTTTTGTAAACAAACACGCCAAAACACCACCCAAATAATAAACTCAGTGTGTCGTAAAAAACTGTTTGTGCATTTTATACATAATGTTATTGATCTATGTTATATATAGCCAAGGTAAATACTCGATAAATAAGCTTCGTGTCATTAAATATGGTATTAACCGGGTTTGAACCGATAATCTTGCTCGAAATAGTCAAGAAATTGACTATCACGATTGTCAATAAAAATGCTTCAAAAACTTGCTCGAATTTCTCGAAAATTGCTCGAAATAACTTTCCGGCAAGAAATTGCTAAAAAAAAATGCGCCCATGTGACCAGTGCTTTAAGAATTGTATGATATCCTCATGGCAATGGAAACACACACACACACACACACTCACCCCATACACAGTCACACACTCACCATGCACAATCACACACACCCATACACACACCGTACATGCACAAACCATACACACACATACACACACACACACACACACACACACCATACATACACACACCATACACATACACACACCATACACACATACACACACACACACACACACACCATGCACACACCATACAAACAAACAAACACACACCATATACACACACACACACACACACAATGCACACACACACACCATGCACACTCACACACACACACACCATGCACACTCACACCATGCACACACACACACTAATTGTTTTAATTTAGTTCTTGGAACTCTTAAGTGGCAGCGCTTGATGTAAACACTTCTTGGCATTTTCTGTTTATCTAGTAGCAGGTATACACACAGATGTAATATGAGAAAATAAATTATGAATTCTGTCCAGGGAAGTGTTGTGAATATGACCTTGAGATAACACTTGTGTTAAGTGTGAATTTCCCTGTCTAGTGATATGTCCAACTACTACTCTGGGCCGCGAGACAGTGGTAGTGATTACAGATTGCCCACGAGGGGGCTAGTTTATTGGGCACCCCCTTACATCCTGTGCAAGGTGAAGCGCAGAAGCGTTTACAGTGCCCAACTGGGAAGCATGCGGAGTTCATGCTTGCCTTTATGACTCATGCATTAAGGGCGTAAAAGGCCTGAAGGGTCATGGGTTTTGTCAGCAAGTTACATAAAGTGACAATGATGAGTGTGTGGGGGGAAAATTCCCGGTACAATTTATCTGTTTATGGCAAAGTGTGGCAGGTCCCTATTAATGTGAGCGGTGTTTACTGAATCAGCTGACCCTGGCTCGACCTTTTGAGAGACGCAAGCCAAGTGATCTAAGAGTCGTGAATAACATGGTGAATTACTTGGTGTTATTCATTTGGGTGAATATTTGTATAAATCAAAGGTGCTGTCACACACACACACACACACACACACACACACCACACGTGGCACACCACCAACACACAGTTTCTGAGAAGGAGTTTGAGATTGTATTTAACGAAGTCTTAACTGGGAAAATGTTGTATGGCTTTTGTTATGGGGTAAGTTCTGGCGTGAACATTAAGACTATTTTCATAATTTTTGTAACTAATATTTTTATCTGCCTGGTACAATTATTTATTAATTTGTATTGTAAGTTATGTCTTGATAGTCGATGTAATGTAACAATTTATTTTTTGTGTTAATGTTCATATAGATTGGTTCAGTGTTGCGGCTCTGACTCGTCAACGATGTTAATAAGCTCTTGAGTACATACTGCTGGTGAAACTATGTTATATTAACAACACGACAGACAAGTACTATAATACCTTAACATTTAACAATAATTCAGCCTTAATTTAATTTTTTCACCAACTTAAGACACATAACCCAGAAGGAAGTAAGACGGGCAACATAACGCGGGATATCGTGGCTTCACTAAGTGCAAATTATGGAACTTGAGGTAACACATTATGGGAAAATGCGAGCCCTGCTAAGTGGTTCTCCTCAACATGGACGCAAACATCAGATGGACAAAGAAACAGAAGAACCCCGGATATACATTCATTTATTCTACAAAAAAGTTACGTAAACGAGCGTTAAATACGTTTAAGTAATCACAGTTTACGAAGCTGAAGTCGAGATATTAGAAGATGAAGAAGACTTTAGCATATCAGTATACCCCACGACCGGCGCCAGGATGTTAAGTGTGCCATCAGGGTATATTAGCGCTGAGAGACGGGTGCTATCGTGGTATATTAGCATACCTTCACCCTGAATGGTATATCAAAAAGTACAGGATTTACTTCACAGATATTTAGTTATATCTATCGGTATATTATATAAATTATATCAATATATCTGTGTATACCAAATATGGCATCAGAGTATATCACCGTTTGCCATCATATTCTCTAAATAACCTCAAAGTATACCCCCGAATGTTTAATATCATACACTATAAATGACACTGTAGTATGTTAGTATATAATCAGGGTATAACATAAATAATATCAGCATTGTTTAGAATATCATATATATTAAGCGTGAGGAATGGATGTATATGATTCAATATATCACAGTTACATAAAGCGGTATGTCAGCTCATCAGCATATCACTAGAATGACATCAGAGTATAGGACACTATACTCCAATAAATACTGTCAGGTATCTAAGTATATCAGGGTAATCACTGAGAAGTGTCAGAACATATCAGCATATTCCTTGACTGGTAACAAAGCATATCAACATACTCAAAGTATAATCAATGTCTCCGGAATAAACAAGCCAGTGACAGCAGCATATATTTCTGAAAATCAGCTGTGAAATATGTTCAGAACAGCCCAAAGTATACTATAATACTAAGCAACATTTGAAATATACCAGTATACTTCTTAACAGTCAGGGAAAAAATCATTATACAGATTAGTGTCCTCGAAGCAGATCAACTTGTCTCCTGCTTTCTGGGGACCCATTAGTGGCATATCAGTATATCCAAAGAGACACATCGGAGTATATTACCATATATCCCAAGTGCCATGAAGGGATATCAACATACCTGAGTATATTAACTAGCTCTCATAGTCTTCCACTCTCTCTTAGATCCATCAGAATATGTCAGCATATCACCCTATCTTCTGAAGGTCCAGTTTACCTTGTTCCGAAAGTATGTCGAAGCATACTAACAGATCCCCTGAATGCCTTGAGAACATATCAGTATACTTCTAGGTTAATTCATATCATATCAGTATATCCCCTGAATCTAAGGTATAGCTAACCTCATTTCAAATTATTATTAGAGTATGTTAACATATTCCCTTAGAAGCATACCAGCATATCTCTTATGTCATTACAGTCAACCAGTATACGCTCAGAGATAGATGCAAGCATATCAGGGTATATTAGCATACCCTGTAAGAGAGATATGAGCCTAGCTACATAACCAAGTATATCAGCATACCCCATATGCTCTTATAGTACATCAGCACACCCTCTGAGAGACAGAACCATACCAACATATCAGAACATATTAGTATATCCTTTAGAGTGATATGAACATAATGGCATATCAGATGACAAGAGTATATCAGCATAGTCTTTGAGGAGCATATCAGACCAACCTAGCATAAGCTCTTTAAGATAGATGGGAGCATATCTTAAATAGACTGGAACATACCAGAGCATATTAGCATATTAGCATATTAGCATATTAGCATATTAGCAAGGTGAGGAGGAGGAGGAGGAGGCAGGTGTCCACCGACCAGGTATGCCGATAGTCTGGTGATAATGTGGGTAAAACTGGTGTGTGTGTGTGTGTGTGTGTGTGTGTGTGTGTGTTCGTTCTCATGTTTATTTCTTGTAAGGTATGTGTCACCTAGCCGGCCATTTTGTTTACATTTTTCGGTCGCTCTAAAATACCATTAAAACAATATTGAGTATAAACGTTTGGCTCAACTGATGATCTCAAACATGTCCCAACTTTTTTTTGCCTCAACTCCACATTCTGTAACTCATTTAGGTAGATGTCCCTCACTACACATACACTGGACTATGTGTAATGTTGCAGCTAATGTGTTATCAAGATATTGCACATTATAAGTTCATGTGTGGTCATTATTATATAAAACGGAGGAATTTTAAAGAGCTATTACACCACCTGTATCATTAGTTGTCGCCAGGTGAAGGAATGTTTAGGTAGATTATATTTTATTTACTGTAATTAAAGTTTCAATACCTAAGACGTTCCACTATAAGAGTCTTTCAACCTCAGGTAAGGTCTAAAGACTTTCTACTCTAGGTCTTACACCCTGGAGTAGCTGTATCGTCCACATAGGTAATTACTCCACAAGGAACTACAAGTTACACCTTGATGTAATACTTCATTTATTGCCAAACTTTATAGGGAAATATTTTTTCACAAAGAATTTCAAGTTACAATTTCACATAACAAGTCACATTACAAACGTTCCTTCGGCTTACAGTTAAACTTTGCAATGTCAAGATATTTTTTTCACTGCAGAGGAAAGTATGCGTCATCATCACCACACACACACACACAAAGACAAAACTCCTGTATCCAGATTCTCAAAAGTTTATAAATTAAATTCTTCCCTAAAATTAAACAGACAATACATCTATTTATCATAGAGTATGTGAACAATATCGACGCCATATTGGTTACCATCTTTGAGTTATATAATTAGTTAGCTTCATAGTGTTAATTATTTAGTTAAAAAGGAAAAATAATCTACTAGTGTGTGTTGTGACCAAAATATATCAACATTGTATTTACTTTCTCCTCCAGGGGGCACTAAGTCTAGAAAAATGACACAATTGACATCTACATAAAGTGACTGATCAAGGGTAGATATTGGCTACCTTTTGTGTTACTTTGAGGTCGTAAGAACACACAGAGCTGCTCTTAAGGATGTTTACCACAATACACCTCAACCAGTTTCTCATTCACTAAGGTCAAACAATAAATCTGGTTCACAAGATACACCGTAAATTTTATTAGAATACAATAATCAATTACTGTATTATTGTATTGAGGCGAATAGTCTTATGGTGTTAAGATGTGTTCTTAAGCCACGAAGGTAAACAAAAGGTATTCAATATCTGCCTTGGTTGACGATGATCTGTAGACGTTAGCAAGTCCTCCTCCTCCTGCTCTCGAGTAAGGTAAGGAAGGCCTCACCTGACCAAAATTGTTAATTAAGATAGATTACCTGAAGATTAACCCTCCCAGCTTATTTCAACTAATGATTAACCTAACGCTACTTGGGAAGTTAAGTTAGGTTAGGTTAGTTAGGGTAGGGTAGGGTAGGGTAGGGTAGGGTAGGGTAGGGTAGGGTAGGGTAGGTCAGGTCAGGTCAGGTCAGGCAGTGCCAGTGTAGTTAATCTTGAGGTTAAATAAACTAGAGGCTAATCTTCACATGAGCCAGTAAGACACTTTGACGGAGGCGGTTACGTACAACAGGAAAGCTCTGATAACATATAATGTACAGTATATACCGTTTAAGTTGCGTCAGCAGCTCTATACACCACTTATTGACTTACTCATTCACTGCCGTAGAAATATTTACTTCTCTAACAGTTTTCTATATGGTTCCCAGTCATTATAATACGACCTTGTAAAATCAAATGATCTAAATTAAACTAAACTTATCCAAATTAAACTTATTAGCTAACAAATCCTTCTAAAACACGATATATGCAAATCAAAAGTTCTAAATTCAACTTAACTTATCGTAATATAACTATTATAACTAAACCATTTTAATTAAACCTAACCTAAACACCTCAAGTGCCACAAACAGAAGGAAAAAACACCTTTAATATTATCGTGTAGGAGGCCCCTGTAACCCACTAACTCCAGGTAATGCATCTATATCAATCTACCTGCGTTAGAAGCTCTATACGTGGCTATGATCGTTACCCACTGCTGGAGAACATTTGTACTTCTATAATTACCCCTGGAGAAACAATGCACCAATTTACGATTTATTTATTTTATTTTTCATTTATTTTTTATTCTTGGTCCATACTGTAAACATCGCCCGCTTGTGAGTCCCGTCAGCCATTTTGTTCTAACTTTCGGGGATTCTAAAATAAGCTATAAATAAATAAATAAATAAATAAATAAAACAAGCATCTTTTGTTTTTCTAACCCATGAGCTGTGAGTCTTCATTATATACTTCAACATTACTGTAAACTAAGGCTAGAGAGGGTGTGTACAGTACTAGTGGAGTCAAGACGAGAAGGTATTTCAAATCCATAAAGGGTTTTACAAGTGGAGAGTCTTACAAGTGGAGGGTCTTACAGGTGGAGAGTCTTACAAGTGGAGGGTCTTACAGGTGGAGAGTCTTACAAGTGGAGGGTCTTACAGGTGGAGGATTTTAATAAGGATAAATACAGCAAGTCTTACAGTTGAATCAGCCAAGTCGAGGAAAACTCTTAAGAGTCACGTAACTTCTACCTGGTGTTACCTGTAATCAAGCTAAGGTATATGTAAGAAGAATATTATCTCGTTACTATCCATTCCTCTTCCACTATCCTGCGAGGTGGTGTATTAATAGGCACAGATACTCATGATAAAGAAGGAATAAAGAGAAAGACGCAAGATACCTATAAAATGCGACAGAATATACCCACACATGCGTAATCCTAACCCATCCCAACCCAACCCAACCCTATCCTACCCCCAGCTTCACCACAGTACACAAAGTCATTCTTGGTATCAGAATGACGCCTAAACACCCTGTATCGCCTAAGACACATTTGAATCGGATGGTTCGTTGACGGTTTTATTTCTTCGGTATAAACCAGAGAAGCAATTAGTTCGTGGGAACAGTGAGTCAAAATACTTCACATCAGCTTCGTTTACGACCTCCAGCTGATATTTACTTCTGTTGTCTATATCAATCACATTTTATAATGAAAACAAAAATATGGTTAGTTACTTAAAAATGAAAAAAACATCATACTTAGATACTTAAGAGTGAGGAAAAAAGATACTTAAGATACTTAAAAATAAAAACACTCTTTGATACTTAAATTAGGACAAAATAAACGGACATAAAGATTTAACTATGAGCGGTGGATATTACGACATGTACCGGCTATCAATACAGAGGCGCTATTTAGCCGTGAAGTTCTCTCAGAAACTCAACAAGACAATATGTGGTCACGTAAAAATTTCAGGTTAATTTTTAACACCATCCGTCATTTTAAACCTTGGCACCTGTAGATTAAGAAAATATATGGTGATATTTTTTCTGATGGGATAAAGGTCGTATTTGTCCAGAGAAGTAAGAGAGGAAAAAAATCACTTGAGAGGCATGACGCACAGAGTGTCTAAGGTGATAAAAGATCATATACTACCATTTGGGTTTTCAAATTAAGTTCATTACATAAAATATCAAACTCATAAAGATTACAAAAGAACAGAACATCATGAGCTCTCTACAGCTATTGTCAGCCGTCAATATGCTGATGTACAGAAGCTACGCAATGTTATTGGTGACTGTAATCCCAGGGAAATGATGCTCTTTTAAACTTGGTAACTGGAGCTGTAATGCCAGAAAATGCCAAATATGACAATCTATGTGCATATGAAGTTGGAAGACAAAATTATGAAAATTTTGTCAAGAAACGTATTGTTGGTCCATTGAGCATCTGGGAAACGATGTCCAAGGTTAATCTTCTGTCGTGGAAAGCAGCAAATAAGACTTCAACCATCAAATTGCTATCACAAGTTATAGAACTTAAGCAGGACATACAGTATATGCATCACAGAAGGGCAGCACTGTACATATCAAGTCACCAGACACTGATGTGTTTGGTATATTAAAGCAGCCTCAACTTGGAGAAAATACAAGTATGAAAACAGGAACTGGTGAGCGACGACACATTGGGCAGAGAGCCATACAGGTTTCCATGCCTTCACAGGATCTGACTGCATTGGAAAATTTGTTGGCAAAGGAAAGAAAGCATGTTGGAGCACTTTGATGAAATCTAACACAAAAGTCATAGATGCATTCAAGATGCTGAGTAGACCAAATGCCCTCCAGCAGACATGTTTATTGGTCTAAAGGAATTTGTATTTAAGCTCTACTGTCCACGAATGACTTTCACTAAACTGTCATAACTTAGATGGCATCTCTTCAAGAAAACGCAGGCAGAAGCTGGAGAACTACCAGCGACTGCAGCAACTCTAAAGTATCATATATTGAGAGGAAGGTATCAAGCTCTTCTGTGGTCTTGTGATGCAGACAGTGAGATGCTTTCACAATTAGAGCATGGCTGGAAGATTGACAATGACTGTTTCATACTAGTAATATCAGACCAACCACCAGCTCCAGAAGCAATCACAGAACTTGTTAAATGTGGATGTGGCGTCAGGAAATGTGGATCATTGTCATGTTCATACAGAAAGAATCAGAAAGAATAGCATGACATGCACCGAGATGTGTAACTGTCAAGCAGATGATGAGAAATGCCTAAACAAGGTGAAGGAATCTGTTGTACACAGAAGACTCTGATGACGATGACTGAAGCAATGTCGTAAATAATAACTTGTGACTTGTTTACACATGATGTATAACACTACAAACTTTTAATAAATATAAAACGGTGGTTCTAAGTTTTTCAGATAATGGTAATATGTATATGTGTAATTTCCAGTATTTGTCTTTAGCAAATAATTTTACTTACTGCAATCTCTTCTTTGCCAGAGACAGGATGGCATATATGAGCAGCCATGTTTGTAACACACTTATGATATTATAACAGCATTCATGATAAATTATGTTAAATTGTAATCATATAATACTACATGTTCATAGGTTATTAGTCATGTTTTAAGTTAATTAGGACTTAATGGCACACACACACACACACACACACACACACACACACACACACACACACACACACACACACACACACACACACACACACACACACACACACACACACACACACACACACACATGCTCGCCTTTTAATAAAAACTTCAGCTGCATAAAACTTATAATAAACCGTTCAGAAAAAATGACACCACAGTTCCTTAATATAGTTTATAAGGATTATTATAATGTATGGTGTCAAAAATTAACATGAAATTTTTACGGGATTACTTAAGCTCCTACACTAAAACCTGCCGACCTAACCTAACCTTTTTTACCCACCTCTACCTACTTACCTAACCTGACATAATCTAACCTAACCTGACGTAATCTGACCTAACCTGACATAATCTAACCTAACCTGACGTAATCTAATCTAACCTGACATAATCTAACCTAACCCGACATAATCTAACCTAACCTGACATAATCTAACCTAACCTCCCCGTCTGACATAAGCTAACCTAATCAAACCTAACTTTCCCACCTACCTAACATAACCTATCTACTTATTACCTACCTAACCTAACTTAACCCAACCTGACATAATCTAACCTAACTTAACCCAACCTGACATAATCTAACCTAACCTATTGAAACTTAACTTAACCACCTACCTCATCTAACACCACTTTGTAATCTCTCTGTGCTACAGCTGACAGGATCAGTATGGGGGGTACAATAAACTAGCCTCTAAGTGGCAAAATTAACAAAACTAACCTAACCTAACCCAACCTGACTTAACCTAACCTGATCTGATCTATCCAACTTAAAAAACTTAGAATATATAATAAAGCCGTTAGGTTAATTTAGGCTAAATATGGTTGATTCATATTTTGTTTTGACAGAAATTCCCGGCAAAATAACGTAGCTATACTGAGAACCACCGCCATGTTGGTTCCACGTTAACAAGACACGGATACACTACAGAATAACCAGCGTTCGTTTAACCTCAATTACTACAGTTTACTTTATAATCTTATTTCACAATCTTCACTACATCTCGCTTCACAATCTTCACTGCATCTCACTTCACAATCTTCAGCCAGGTGAGGTTTATGGATCGGGCTTTTGTGCGAGAGATAGGAAACGTAGGACTAGGGTATGTTTTCCTGGGGCTGGGATAGGGCATGTAGCCGAGAGGTTAGACAGAGTTTTGTCAGGGGAGGGTACCAATCCAGTAGTGTGTCTTAGTGTGGGGGGAAACGACATAGGTAAGGTTAGGAGTGAGGAACTTTTCAAGAGGTATAGGGAGGCGCTGGGGAAGATTAGAGATAGGGGAGGGGTCCCGATAGTATGTGGTGTCTTGCCTAGAAGAGGGGTTGGTCGTGAATGGCTGTCCAGGGCAATTGCTATTAATTGTCGACTGGAAAAACATTGTGCAAACAATGGTTGGGCATTCATTGATGACGGGCAACGATTTTATGGCAACGATTACCTGTACTGTCGCGACGGAGTACACTTGTCTCGTGAGGGGGTAAAGACGTTGTCTGCATCCCTGGAGCGTGAAATTGTCACTCCGAAGGGGGGGTTTCGCCAGTAGAGAGGAGTCGGGGAAAATGGGAGTAAAAAAACAAGCAGGTCCTGGGAAGTAGTGAAACAGAAGTAGATAATGCTGAAAATATAGTTAGTCATAATAACAAACATCAAAGTAATAAATGTAAAACAGATAGAAACGGAAGAAATATATTGAGTGTTTATTATACTAATTCTAGCGTATTGCCAGATACCCAAAGAATGTTCTATATTACTGAGGGTATATACAAACACTTTTGTTGTCTTTAAAAGTAGGTTCTATTCTCGTACGGGAGATATTACAGAGGACACAGGAAAAGCCTGTGGGCACACCACCAGGACTCGGTCTTAACTACTTCTACATCTATCTATGTATTACTACGCGCTGGCCTATACAGATGCCAGCATTCACAAGCTGAATACATAAAGTATAAATGTGATAATTTATATACATAATATGGTGCACACTAAATAGAATATTACATAGAATTAATACATGTTCTGTAATACTTTACTATACATAATTAATAATAGTAATATAACAATATACAGCTGAAGGCACTACTTTGTGTCCATATATATCATACACCTCCCTCCCCCCTATACGCTCATAGTTTCATCTTGAGCGGACCTTCTGTTTCTGAGTCGCTCGGACCTGCGGAGTACTGGGGCAGAAACACAAGGTGGGGATGGATTTACTTTAGAGACATCAACATTAGGGGACTCAACTGGGGAAGGGTCAACACTAGGCAGCTCCACAGGTCGGAGGAAACGACGGTTTCTCCACCATACTCTACCACTAGGAAGACGCACTTGGTAGTCCCTGGACCGGCCAATACCCATAACAACCCCAACCTTGTCCCAGCGGTGAGATACCGGATCTTGAATCCTGATCTGTTGGCCGATACTCAACCTGGGAAGGGGGCGGGCATGACAGTCGTACCGAGCAGCGACATCTGCGGCTCGTTCTGCTGCACGGCGGTCACATTCTTCAGTCTTGACCTGCCACTCTTGAGAAAAAGACTTCGGGTGGGCGGGAACACAAGACCTGAGATGATGTCCGTATAGAACCTGGGCTGGGGAACGTCCGGTGAAGTTCGGGGTGTTGCGTAACTCCAACAAACCTCGATCGAAGTCTTCGCAGTCGATATTTCCTGAGGGTGACACCTTAAGAATCAGGTGTTTCACAGTCTTGACTGCGGCATCAGCGTGTCCATTCGCCTGGGGGTAGTGGGGCGAGGTCACGACATGACGGACTCCCCAACGGTCCATGAAGTCCCGGAACTCGTGGCTGGTGAACTGGGGTCCTCCATCAGTCCTGAGGCGGAGGGGAACACCAACTTCTCTGAAGTAATGCCTGAAGTTCCGGATGGTAGCAGTAGCCGTTGTATCACTACCACAGGGGACGACGACAGGCCATCCAGACAGTCGGTCGGCAATGACGAGGAAGGACTTCCCTTCTACTGCAAAGAAATCGGCCGACACAGACTCGAAGGGTCTTGAAGGGTTGTCGTCGCACATTAAGGGTTCCTGTTGCTGGCTAGGTTGCAGAATCTGGCACGGTTCACAGGCACGGACGGCACTTGCAATGTCCGCGTCGATTCCGGGCCAAAATACAGTCTGCTTCGCCCGTCGCTTGGTGGCCTCCACTCCTCGATGGCTGTCGTGAAGGCGGGCCAAGGTACGGCGGCGTAGGGCAGCAGGAATAACTACTCGTGGACCATACAAGACGAGGTCTCCATCACAATAGAGGTCCTCGCGTATTTTCCAGTACGGGAGTAGCGATTCATGAAGGTCGTATCGGGTAGATGGAAATCCCTGAAACACACAGTCGACGAGCCGGATGTAGGAAGGGTCGGCCCGGGCTGCGGTGCGGAGATCTTCAAGAGTCTTGTCTACATCAGGTGCTGTAGACTCTTCTGATGTGAAGACGGCCTTCAATGAAACCACTGACTTGAGGGATGCAGCAGCTGTAGAACACAACATCTCGTCCTCTGGGGTGGGGCGACTGACGGGGGCGCGGGACAGGGCATCCGGGATGCACAACAGCTTACCCGCACGCCACACAGCCGTGAAGAGATAAGGCGAGAGCTTCTCTTTCAGACGTTGAAGGCGAGGATTTTCTACTGCATCCAAAGAGTAGTGATTGATTATAGGTATAAGGGGGCGATGATCCGTGAAGAGGGTGAAGTGCTGAAGTCCTATCAGGTAGAAACGGCACTTCGCCATCGCCCAGACAACAGCCAACATCTCCAGCTCAATCGTGGCATATCGGGTTTCAGCGTCCGTCAGGAACCGGGATCCACACTGAATTAAGCGGAGTTGTCCACCGCCATGGTCCTGCAGAAGGGCGTAACCAACGCCGTAGAGTCTGGAGGCGTCAGTCTGGAGGACGGTGGGTAGGGCTGGGTCGTAACAGGCGAGGACAGGTGGACTCACAAGGGCCTGCTTAACTTGCTGGAAGGCCTCTTGATGATCTGGGGTCCACAGGAATGTCCTCCTGGGGCTCAGCAGGGGGCGTAATGGCTGGGCTGCGGCGGAGATGTCAGGTGTGAATTCAGCCAGCTGATTGACCAGACCTAAAAAAGAACGGAGGTCTGTTAGGTTGGCAGGGGTTGGAAAATCCCTGATTCCACTTACTTTCTCCGGGTCAGCTGCGATGCCTGATGCTGAGAGGGTGTACCCACAGAAGTTCACTGATGGAGCGGCGACTACAAACTTATCAGCGTTGAGGGTAATCCCGTACTGTCGACATCTGGTGAGAACTTCATATATCCGGGAGAGGTGGGCACAGTAGTCTTCGTCGTGGAGTAAGATATCATCAACCACCTTGACACAATTCGTGACTCCTTGAAGGGCCGCGTCACCACGTTGACAGAATGCATCGCCCGTAGCGGCAAATCCCATGGGGCCTCTGCAATACTGGTATCTTCCATATGGTGTGATGAATGTGGTCAAATGTTGGTCTTCTTCGGCCAACTCGATCTGCCAATAACCACATAAGGCGTCCATAGTTGTAAAAAACTTCGCCTTCGGGTCCACACTTCGAACAGCTGCGAAGGGTGTGGGTGAAGGGTGGGCTGGACGGGAAACTTGCTGGTTAAGTTTTGACAGATCGGTGGTGATCCGTACTCCACCACGAGGTTTGGCGACGGGGACGAGAGGGTGGCACCAAGGTGAAGGTTCGTCTCCGGCCGGTTTGACGATTCCCTGAGCAACCATGGAGTCAAGCTCTTGTCTAACTAGCTTCTTGTAGGCGTGAGGAATCAAACGAGGGGTGTAGATGGCAAAAGGTGTAGCACCATCCTTAAGATGAATCTTCATAGGTGGACCCACCATCGGCTTGAGTGGTGTGGATCCTAAAGATTTCTTATTAACCAACACGTCAGCAAACTCCTTGAGAAGGTAAGCTCTTGCGTCAGAAGGGGACGTGTTAGTAGAGATAGGGAATTCCTTCAATCTGTTGACATGGGTGATCTTTAAAATAGGTTTAGGGAATTCCTTGGAAATAATGGCCAATTCTTGACAATGGCCATATGATAAAAGCGGAGTCGGGATACCATTATGAACATCAATCCGGGCTGAGCAAGACTGCTTACCAAAGGTAAGGGTAGCCCAGAAAGATCCCAAAGCTGGAGCCATCTTGGAACCATCAGCTGTCAGTTTCGTTGTCTGAGGAGGGGGCTGTAGGTTGCTCCGGGGTATTCCCAAACTTGCTAAATGTTGTGGACCAATTACTGAGACGTCAGCACCGGTGTCAGGTAACATCGGAAGACTGGATGACGAGTTACCGTAAGAAATGACGACATTGATGTGCTGGGGCGTCGTGTCTGTGGAACTACGTACACGACGGCAGGAACGACTGGACACAGCGTCTTGATGCTTGCCAGAAGGAGGGGGCGCGCCAGCACTACCTGAGGATGACTTCTTGGATCCTAGGTGGTGTCCTTTATGTGTCTTCTTACGACAACATTTGTCATAATGGCCCACACTACCACAAAGTCTACACTGAACTTTGCTAGCAGGGCACTTGACTGTGTAAGCCCAGTGACCCTGGCGGTCGCAACTTCTGCACACGCTGTTAGCAGCTGGGCACTGGGAGGCATTATGCTGTCTCGCACAGCTGTTACACAAAGCTGCTGCTGAAGGTGTGGCTGGAGGGTGAGGGGTGGGGTTACTTTGCTGCTTCTTACCCTTTCTGTAGGAAGACACTGCCCTCACCTGGTCAGGCTGTGAGCGTAAAGCTGAAGTCGCACACCTGGCGGCCTCGTACGCTCGACATTTCGTAACAACATCTTGAAGGGAGGAAGTGGGGTCGAGGGAAATGAGACGCTGAACTAGCTCTTCATCTCGGACACCCGTTAAGATAATTGTCTTAAGTTGTGTTGCTTCACAGACTTGAGAATGTCCGGGACAAACATCAACTTCCTCTGAACACCTTTTGAGCCTTACAAAAAACGCGTCAAAAGGTTCTCCATCAAGCTGTTTACATTGGAGGAGTTGTCTTCTCCTGAGTGCTTCGTTGCGCTGTCCCTTGACGTGTTCCTGCAACTTGTCGAGCACGGCCTCTACCGTCAGA
>NW_024748697.1:0-18508 GCF_018991925.1 Homarus americanus
GTGGCTAACCCTCATGGTGAACAACACAAGGTAACTGGGTGCCTCGTGTGCCACCGCGGTGGAACCACGCATCAGGCAGACAAGACCCCAACGGTTACAGTGTGTGTGTGTGTGTGGGGAAAGTTTAGACAGGTAAGTTAGACGCCGTGAAATGCCGTTTTATCTTAACCCCGCTATCCGTGGTTACTGTGCGTGTGTGTGTGATAACTGGGCACATTCTCTTTTCCCTCTTTTCCCCCTCACATTTTCTCCTCGCACCCGCCCTCCCTCTGTCTCTTTTTCTCCCGTGTCTCTCTCTCTCTCTCTCTCTCTCTCTCTCTCTCTCTCTCTCTCTCTCTCTCGTGTAACCACTGAAATATACATTTTCTCCTCGCACCCGCCCTCCCTCTTTTTTCAGCTGATTCATGCCAAGACTTAGGCACCCCAGCTTATTTCACCTTTACATTAACCACCCGTAACACTAACCTAACCTGACCACCCGTAACACTAACCTAACCTAACCACCCGTAACACTAACCTAAACTGACTACCCGTAACACTAACCTAACCTAACCACCCGTAACACTAACCTAACCTAACCACCCGTAACACAAGATAACTTTTATTCAAGAAAGAAATACCCGGTAAGCTTTATAGACAAATGGGAAGCTAAGCGCTGTCTCCTCAAACCGAGATGCATGAAAATGGAAGAAAAATTTGAGTTCCATTATTCGATAGAAACTTCTTCTGGAGTTCTTTTTTCTCATCTGTAAACTCAATGCTCCGCTGAAATGCTCCAATGCTGTCTGGTCGCGAGCCTGGGCTACACTTTCTCTGAAAACCTCTCAATTCAGAGGAACGTCCAAAGACATAATCGCCGTCTAACAATGAGCGTTTAATATCTCACCAATTGAGGTCTGGCAACAAGAAATAATTGATTATAACAAAAATTGTGATGGGCACCAAAAAAAAAGTCTTACATTTCTCGCTCTCCAGAACAAATGTGTTCGACACAGTTACGCAAAACATGAAGTTACATGAGTGGGCCAGTTCACCAAGTAATATTAGGATTATTTTTCTTTGTCTAAAATTGCTACAACATGCTGTATATTTCCTTATAATTTTCAACAATTATCACATCATCTAGGACCTAGAGTAATTATCTTTAGTGAAAGGCGCGGTTTATCATTCAGTAATATCTATAACTTTAAGTAATATTTTATCCTACGTCTGATAACACCTCACAAAGACAATTTGTAAGAGCTATTTGTATTCCCTCTTCAGAATCGGTACGGCAGAAACCAGACGCTACCAGGTTGGGAACGTTTTTAGACTTCCAAATCTTATAGTAGACTTCTCCAGATTGTCTTTCATAAGATACATAACCATCCGGAAATGCACTTTATAATTTGCTAAGCTACTGCCACCTGTGAATATCTGCTCAAGGGTTGTGGCGGTGGTTCTTCCCTGACAATTAACCCGAGGGATGGATATTCTTTCATCTGGAGGACAGGATTCGGTTAATTAAAGACCAGACTTGGGAAAGACGATTTTAATTTTTTTACCTTGGTGATACGAACGTTGCCAAGACACGACACGACATGACACAACCTCTTCACAACACAACACAAACATACAACACACGACACCACAACACACCACAACTCTCTACTACTACTACCCACCACAAGGCAATAATACTACGCCGGTACAAATACATTATTCTGGTCAATACTCGGCCAGGCCACAGTGTTACTGCCACTCCCTGGTAGTAAACTCGCCTATACTATTCTCTCTTTATATTTTTTTAACACACATTCACAGTACATAGGAATAACACCGACACACCTTGTCTAGTTTTCTCTGCTATTCATTTATTTATTTAATTCTCTCTCTCTCTCTCTCTCTCTCTCTCTCTCTCTCTCTCTCTCTCTCTTATTGTGCATCTTTTATTTAATTCTCATTTATTCCTTTTGTTTATACGTGTTCGTAGCCTTTTATGTATAGGAGAGGGTTTGCCAGAGGTTAAATTAAGAGTGGTATGTCTGTCGGGTTAATTGCCTAGTGGGAAAAAATCTGTATATGCTTTTATTTTACTGTCACTTTTATTATTATTTTTATTATTATTATTATTATTATTATTATTATTATTATTATTATTATTATTATTATCATTATTATTATTATTATTATTATTATTATTATTATTATTATTATTATCATTATTATTATCATTATTATTATTATCATTCATATTAATAGTGATGCTATTTTGATGGCTAATTATATTTAATGTTAAATATACTTAATAAGTTTTGTAACGGTTTTCACTATTGTTTATTTTCAAGTTCGTCTACGCTTGGGGCAGTATAATTGGAAATAAATAACACACACACACACACACACACACACACACACACACACGAGTCACTACACCCCGTGGCCTATGTGACCTCACACAATATGGCAAGAGACCAACCCGGGCCATTAACTGTAAACTATAATAATTTGTATGTTCAATTCATGTTTCTTCTCCTTTTAATAATGAAAGCTTTTATTAAACGACCCATCTACCCCATGTCTTTGTATGTAATTGGTCACTTTTGTCTAATGTATGTTTCCAGCCTTCGGGCTGCAACACTTTTTCAATAAACCGTTAATTATTATTATTATTATTATTATTATTATTATTATTATTATTATTATTATTACACACACACACACACACACAAACACACACACACACACACACACAAACACACACACACACACTTGCTCTGTATTCGTTATCCTTATATCATTATTATTTCTCTCTCTCTCTCTCTCTCTCTCTCTCTCTCTCTCTCTCTCTCTCTCTCTCTCTCTCTCCTCTTGTTCGAATAAATTTGTCCCCATTTATACTGTTATTTTTTTCTAGTTCCTCTTTATTCTCTTTACTTTTTACCGTCTGTGTTCTATTTCTCTGTTGCCTTCTCCCATTTCTCTATATTTATTACGTTTTAACTTTGTTCCTTACTTCTTCTTCTTTTTCAGTGTATTGTTGTTGGTGTTTTGTTACATTCGTCTTTTATTCTTTCTTCGACTTCTCCTGTTTCCTCTTTTTTCTTCCGTTGTATTGTGCTTTGATCTTTCACGCCACATGTATGTATATATGTATGTATGTATGTATTTATGTATGTATGTATGTATGTTTTTTGGTCTTGTTACCCAGTTAGTTGTTTTGTTTATGAGGCGCGTCTTTTGTTTTTCCATTTTTATTTATTTACCTGTAGTTTTGGTTCTTTAATTATTCCTCTTTCTTATATCTATTATATGTTTGTTTTTTACTTCCTCTTTATGTTATGTTCTCCTCGTTCTAGTAGTTCTTCTTTATATTTATTGACATTGTTCTTTGTTCTTCACACGTGTGTCGTCAGAAGACTCTCTCTCTCTCTCTCTCTCTCTCTCTCTCTCTCTCTTGGCTTTGTCTTCCATGCTATTTGTATTAACATATGATACGCCTAGAGAAGAAGACAAACAACAACAAGAGGAACAAGAAGGGGAAGGAGGAGGAGGAGGAGGACACGAGAAGGGAGGAGGAAGAGGAGAAGAAAGAAAAGGAGGAGGAGCAAGAAGAGGAAGAGGAGGAGCAGGAAGAGGAAGAGGAGCAGAGGAGCCTTCCTCTCCCCGCTGTACCCAACTCTCTTTACATGTTTGTCTCACACACACAAACAAACACGTGTGTATATAAATAACTTTCTGGTCATGAAGTTAAATGGCGTTGATACTTTAAGATATGTACACACACACACACACACACACACACACACACACACACACACACACACACACACACACACACACACACACACACACACACACACACACACACACACACACGCACGCACACACACACACACACACACACACACACACACACACACACACACACACACACACACACACACACACACACACACGCACACACACGCACACACACACACACACACACACACACACACACACACACCCACACACACACACACACACACACACACACACACACACACATACACACACACACACACCACATAAATTACATCATACTTTCCTTCGTCACATACAGCTAAACCTCCATATAACGGACACCTCTCTTCAAATAACACTTAAGATGGGCTTTTCATATCTAACGGACCTTCGATATAACGGATTTTCACCTTTATAGCCCATTAGATAGGGGTTTCATATCTAACGGACCCTCGATATAACGGACTTTTCCCTACACATAGTCCGTTAAATAAAGGTTTTACTGTACTGTACTAGTTAAAGAGTTTAAGGGAGATAATTGGAGCTGGGGTGACGCATATCAAGTGAGTATTAGAGGCATTTATTGAGAGAGAGAGAGAGAGAGAGAGAGAGAGAGAGAGAGTGTTCACCTCGGGCAGGGAATGTTGTGGGGAAGAGTAGGAAGTGGGTTGACCAGATGAGAGGGAGAGAGAGAGAGAGAGAGAGAGAGAGAGAGAGAGAGAGAGAGAGAGGAGTGCACCACCCCGGGTGTGGGGAATGTTAGGGAAAGAGTTGAAGTGGGTTGACCAGATGGAGAGGGAGAGAGAGAGAGAGAGAGAGAGAGAGAGAGAGAGAGAGAGAGAGAGAGAGTGTTCACCTCGGGCAGGGAATGTTGTGGGAAAGAGTTGGAAGTGGGTTGACCAGATGAGAGGGAGAGAGAGAGAGAGAGAGAGAGGAGAGAGAGAGAGAGAGAGAGAGAGTGTTCACCTGGGCAGGAATGTTGTGGGAAAGAGTTGGAAGGGGTTGACCAGATGAGAGGGGAGAGAGAGAGAGAGAGAGTGTTCACCCTGCAGGAATGCTAGGGAAAGAGTTAAAGGGTTGACCAGATGAGAGAGAGAGAGAGAGAGAGAGAGAGAGAGAGAGAGGTTCACCCTGGGCAGGAACAAGTTAAAGAGCTGGAAGTGGTTGACCAGAGAGAGGAGAGAGAAGAGTAAGCTTAGGGTTGAAAAGGAGGAAAAGGTAAAAGGTATTAAAAATAAAATAGAAAAAGAATACGAAGAAGAATAAGAAGAACAAGAATAAGAAGAATAAGAATATGAAGAATAAGAATAAGAATACGAAGAATAAGAATAAGAAGAATAAGAATAAGAAGAATAAGAATACGAAGAATAAGAATAAGAATACGAAGAATAAGAAAAAAAATACAAAGAATAAGAATAAAAATAAGAATACGAATAATAAGAATAAGAAGAATAAAAATAAGAAGAATAAGAATATGAAGAATAAGAATAAGAAGAATCAGAATATGAAGAATAAGAATACGAAGAATAAGAATAAGAAGAATAAGAATAAGAATAAGAATACGAAGAAGAAGAATAAGACGAATAAGAATAAGAAGAATAAGAATAAGAAGAATAAGAATATGAAGAATATGAATAAGAATACGAAGAATAAGAATAAAAATACGAAGAATAAGAATAAAAATACAAAGAATTAGAATAAGAATACGAAAAATAAGAATAAGAATACGATGAATAAGAATAAGAATACGAAGAATAAGAATAAAAATACAAAGAATTAGAATAAGAATACGAAGAATAAGAATAAGAATTCGAAGAATAAGAATATGAAGAACAAGAATAAGAATAAGAAGAATAAGAATAAGAATAAGAAGAATAAGAAGAATAAGAAGAATAAGAATAAGAAGAATAAGAAGAATAAGCATACGAAGAATAAGAATAAGAATACGAAGAATAAGAATAAAAATACGAAGAATAAGAATAAAAATACAAAGAATTAGAATAAGAATACGAAGAATAAGAATAAGAATACGCAGAATAAGAATAAGAATACGAAGAATAAGAATAAGAATACGAAGAACAAGAATAAGAATCCTAACCTAGAAGAAGAAAGAAGAAAAAAGGTAAGACAGAGTGAAGGGAGAAAAAAGATGTGATAAAGTAGGTGGCAGGAATAGGTAAAGGAACTAATACACAGGTAATTAGTGTGGTAAGAGAGACAGGTAAGATTAAGTCTAGAAAAATAAACACACATACTAACACAGTAACTCTGTTTAATCCTTATGGGTGAAGAAAATTCCGTATCTCAAAATATTTCCAGTTTACAGCTTCTAACTTTACGGGGGAACTATGGCAACAGGTGTACAGTATACCCAAGTCTCATTTCGTTTCTTATTACTCAGAACAAGCAGTGGGAACTCTAATTAACGGACTATATGGAGAGGAAAATCCGTTATATCAAGAATCCGCTAAATGCAACACCTGCAGCTAAGGTACTTTATTTATATGAAAGTCCGTAATATCGGATTAGATAGAGAAATCCGTTATATGGAGATTTCACTGTACGCAGTTCATATATACCCAAATATCATCGTATTTTCTCCATACACAAAATAAAATTAAATATTTCTTCTAACAACAAACTTCATTATAGCGAGACGTAAACGAGAAGGCAATAGTTGAGGAGAGACGTGCGAGTGAATGAATGTATCCCCGGCATGAGTAACAGTGACCCAGGGAAGATTTAATTTGGTTGAGTAATTACTAAAGTATACAATCAGAGTAGCTTTAGTATTTCACACAGAGATTCTTTAAAAACATAGGAACAAAAAAATATGGCTGAACGGGATCTTAAGGCTTTATAAATAGGGGAGAGAGAGAGAGAGAGAGAGAGAGAGAGAGAGAGAGAGAGAGAGAGAGAGAGAGAGAGAGAGAGAGAGAGAGAGAGAGAGAGAGAGAGAGAGATTATACGCTCGCCACAGAGGTCCATTGAAAGGTATAGGAAAGTAGAGACTCTAGTATGTCTATGAGTGGGAGGAGGAGGAGGAGGAAGAGAGGGAAGCGAGAGGGGAGTGTGACAGAGAGGGAGATGCTAAGTAGAAAGGGATAAACTTGTGAACAGGATAAAATAGGATGATGCACAGAATGAGAGGAAGGATGGAAGGAAGGTGGTGTTGAAGGGACGGGGAAGGAAAGATTCACACAGGGGACAGAGTGAGTGGGAGGGGGACAAGATTAATGGAAGATTGATACAGTGAGTGGGAGAAGGACAGGATGAGTGGGAAGCAGACAGGCTGAGCGGGAGAACAACAAGATTAATGGAAGATGGATAAAGTGAGTGGGATAAAGATCAAATAAATGAGAGGAGAATACAATAAGTGGGAGGATAACAGGGTGGATAAGGTGAGTGGGAAGAGGAGGACAATATAGACAGGAAGATAGAGGAGATAACAAGGACGAGTGGGAAGAAGACAAGATGACAAGGAAGAGTAAAACTAGTGTAAGATTCTCTTGTGTGTGTGTGTGTGTGTGTGTGTGTGTGTGTGTGTGTGTGTGTGTGTGTGTGTGTGTGTGTGTGTGTGTGTGTGTGTGTGTGTGTGCGTGTGTTCTACCTTTTTTAATTAACATAACCCTTTTGTATACTCTTTTCTACGTTCTAATTTCTAAACAGAACAATTATTTTATATAGATTTATCTAAAACAGAAAACCAAAAAAATCACTAAAACTCGTCACTAACTATAGTCGCTTCAGTCCACCGCTCATTAACTGGGGACTAAGGAATGACATAGTTATACCCAACACAGTACAGTACTCCACTACCTCACCCCACACACAGCTCAACACATCTGTCTGTCTGTCTGTCTGTATGTCTGTCTGTCATTAAAGGTATCTCTAGTACTAAAGATCACCTGCAAGTTTAGCCCAGGAGGTGTTCCACATATGCTCACAATATTGGGTTTTATTAATTATGAAAAGACTTTTGACTCTCACGATGCCTTTTATAAATGCTTTGAGTAATGTGAGTATTGAACAGACTGACATTGACATCAATAGTGCATATAACCAGAACGGGAATTGTACAGTCAGTGGAGTCAAGAGTGGTGTAAAATGTTGGTAATAATGAAAACCAAAATCTAGGTCCATTTTGAACCATTAAGCGATTTTATTAACATATATAACAAGGGATTATTTTTCTATTGTGTTTCTATATCAAGTTCCATCAAACCTCTGTGGCTTAACACTGGGTATTGCCTAAATCAATTTGTTGGTTAAAAGTGTACAAGTTAATTTTAAAACTGGCAAAAGCAACCACACTTAACCAGCCTATTTCTACCATATACTTTGGTTGTGAGGTAAGAAGCTTTGGTTATGTGAGGTAAAAAGCTTTGGTTATGTGAGGTAAAATATTTTGGATAATTGAGGTAAGACGCTTTGGTTATGAGGTAAAAAGCTTTGGTTATGTGAAGTAAAAAGCTTTGGTTATGTGAGGTAAAATATTTTGGATAAGTGAGGTAAGAAGCTTTGGTTATGTGAGGTAAAAAGCTTTGGTTATGTGAAGTAAAAAGCTTTGGTTATGTGAGGTAAAATATTTTGGATAAGTGAGGTAAGAAGCTTTGGTTATGTGAGGTAAAAAGCTTTGGTTATGTGAAGTAAAAAGCTTTGGTTATGTGAGGTAAAATATTTTGGATAAGTGAGGTAAGAAGCTTTGGTTATGTGAGGTAAAAAGCTTTGGTTATGTGAAGTAAAAAGCTTTGGTTATGTGAGGTAAAATATTTTGGATAAGTGAGGTAAGAAGCTTTGGTTATGTGAGGTAAAAAGCTTTGGTTATGTGAAGTAAAAAGCTTTGGTTATGTGAGGTAAAATATTTTGGATAAGTGAGGTAAGAAGCTTTGGTTATGTGAGGTAAAAAGCTTTGGTTATGTGAAGTAAAAAGCTTTGGTTATGTGAAGTAAAATATTTTGGATAAGTGAGTTAAGAAGCTTTGGTTATGTGAGGTAAAAAGCATTGGTTATGTGAAGTAAAAAGCTTTGGTTATGTGAGGTAAAATATTTTGGATAAGTGAGGTAAGAAGCTTTGGTTATGTGAGGTAAAAAGCTTTGGTTATGTGAAGTAAAAAGCTTTGGTTATGTGAGGTAAAATATTTTGGATAAGTGAGGTAAGAAGCTTTGGTTATGTGAGGTAAAAAGCTTTGGTTATGTGAAGTAAAAAGCTTTGGTTATGTGAGGTAAAATATTTTGGATAAGTGAGGTAAGAAGCTTTGGTTATGTGAGGTAAAAAAAAGCTTTGGTTATGTGAGGTAAAATATTTTGGATAAGTGAGGTAAGAAGCTTTGGTTATGTGAGGTTTGGTTATGTGAAAAGCTTTGGTTATGTGAGGTAAAAAGCTTTGGTTATGTGAGGTAAGAAGCTTTGGTTATGTGAAGTAAAAAGCTTTGGTTATGTGAGGTAAAAATCTTTGGTTATGTGAAGTAAAAAGCTTTGGTTATGTGAGGTAAAAAGCTTTGGTTATGTGAAGTAAAAAGCTTTGGTTATGTGAGGTAAAATATTTTGGATAAGTGAGGTAAGAAGCTTTGGTTATGTGAGGTAAAAAGCTTTGGTTATGTGAAGTAAAAAGCTTTGGTTATGTGAAAAATATTTTGGATAAGTGAGGTAAGAAGCTTTGGTTATGTGAGGTAAAAAGCTTTGGTTATGTGAAGTAAAAAGCTTTGGTTATGTGAGGTAAGAAGCTTTGGTTATGTGAGGTAAAAAGCTTTGGTTATGTGAAGTAAAAAGCTTTGGTTATGTGAGGTTTTGGTTATGTGAGGTGGTGTGTATTTGGTTAGGTTACCACAGCCGCCATGATGGAAACAGACAACATTATTGATCTTAACAATAACTCAAACGGTTACACTTAAGAGATATAATTATCATACCTAAGCTCTTTCGTAAGCAGGTAAGAAACAGGTGTATATAACACGAGTACCAACTTTCAACACACCTTTACAAATTACTTTAGGGAACATAATCCATCAGTTAAGTCATAAACACCTGGACGTTAGGATGACTTGCTAGTAACACCCGACCCCCCCCCCCCCCTCATCCATCCCTGCTTCACGTTTTCTATATCGTTTGATCTTCACTACTGCCTATGACCCTTATCAAACCCAAATTATCCATCTATTTACCCCAATCGACCCCAAGAACTACCAGTATACATGCTTTTAAAGATCATTTCCTTCCTTCTCTTCTTCTCTCCTACGTATACCCTTATTCTCTAAATACTCTTCCCCTTTTATCTTCATCCTACTATTCGTATTTTCATCTACTTTCACTCTTCATTTTTTTCGTTAGCAATCTTTTATTTCCTTCTTTCAAATCATTTTTTTCTTTGTATTGATTTTCATAATATTTTTTTTCTTCTTATTTATCCATTTCCTTCCCCTTTATTTCCCCCATTATCCCCATTCGTCTTTGTCTTTAATAACCATTTCCCATTTCTTCTTTCCTCCAATTCTCATTCTCTTTTATTTCCCTAGTTCCAATGCTTTCTCTTTTTTTTTTGCAACTCCCTTCTTTCTTCATTTCCCCTATTCCCATTTTACTTTATTTCCTCGTTCCTTCATCTCTATATACCTTTTCTTTTTCCCCCTTCCAATTCCCTTCCTGTTCCACACACCAACGACTCACAAATCTTCATCTAGGGCAGAGAGGGAGGGGGCAAAAATATTGACACATCAAACAAGGCTCTATATCTTAGGCCGTCGATGGAGGGAGGGAGGGAGGGAAGGAAGGAGAAGGAAGGAGAGGTAAGGATGGACGAGGGAGGGAGTGAGGGAAGGGGAAGTTAAAATGAAAGAAGTGAATAGCAAAAATGAGAGAGAGAGAGAGAGAGAGAGAGAGAGAAGGTTGATAATTTGACCTTAATTGGATCTGAATTAAGTCTTCAAGTTCACGTAATGACGGATAATACACTAAGAAGACACTGGTGAAAGACGTGGCTTGATCACACACACTGTACTGGAGAGAACAGCTGTTAACCTAATTAAACATTGACTGAACTCCGCTCCTGCCATGACCTGCTGAGAAGTCGATGGATGGATGGATGGAGCCTTTTAAACAGTACACGGATAAAGCTCAGCGTTAGTAGAAGCTTTTACGGATAGTTAAGGGTGATATCGTCCTGGGGCCGGATACTCAAAAACATTTATGGGACTGTATGTCTTTGTTTACCCCGTAACTGGACTTACAGTCTCAGATCGGTATACTCAAAACACAGATGGCATACTCAAAACACAGATGGTATACTCAAAACCAATATTTGACATCGAACTCCGTAAGTTAACGCAAGTAACTTACACCAGCTCCCGAGGTTGTGTAACACTCTCAACCCGGATGTAGTAGTGACTAATTCCCGATTGTATAGAAAATAATAATAATATATGTTGTAATAATGCTTGTTAGACTTGTTTTATCATAGAATAAAGAAGAAAATGTTTTGTACATCAACATACTGAAATATGATATTTCACTTTGTCTTTTTCGTAACTTTTTTGTTGTATAATAAGCGGCTTGAGTGTTTGTATTTGTCTCAGTTTGGAAGAGACGCATCTTTTGTCTTCTTACACATTATAAAGTATTTCTTACCAAAATAGAAGGTTTGTATTGTTCACACTTAGGGTAAAAATATGTTTTATGACTGAGTAAACTTGCAGATAGAACTTATTAATGTTGTATAGCCGTAAATATCCCTCAGTAATGAAAGCCAAATATGAGGTCAAGTGAACATTCCTGCCAAGACTTCGCCTTGTTTTTCTAATATTCAACCAATAGCCTTAGCCTATTTTCTTATGTATATAGAGTATGATAACATGAAAGGCTATAAATTTCCATAGGCTAGCCAAAATTAAATGATATTAGGTGTAAAATATGGATTGCAATTAACTTGATTAATAGGGGCCTATATAACTGCTTTTTCAGTCTTAGGCAAATAAATGTTTAAACATGGGGCCTACTTAGTTTAGTTAGAACATGAGGATTATTTAAATAAGAAATTATACTAATAGGGTATAGGTTAGATAGATAGGTTTGGTTATGTTATGTTATGGTATGTTAGGTTAGGTTAGAGAGTGTGTAATGGTTTTTTGGTGAGCGTCAGGCCGTCAGTGAGACACTTTGTCTAGCAGCTACCTTAGGCCTAGTTCCAGACTTTCCTTGAACATTATCATAGGTAGAGTATTAATTTAAGAAAATTTACGGCTAATCCGATATATTTTCAGGTTTTAAATTGTTGTTTCTTGTATGAACTTGAAGACAATTCAGACCAAATGTTCCCAACATTGAAAGGAAAACACCAGGGTCTAGGCTAAATGAGTAATTTAAGAGAAGTGATTTGTCATTTAGGTTAGGCAAGGCTATGCTATCAATAACCAATTTATTTGAATTTGCCCAGAATAAGGCTATCTTAGTATAGCTTATGTGTCTTGTCACAGGCCAACATTATGCAAGGGATTATTTACCTAAATTCTAGTGGGGTAAAACACCTATTACTGTGAGATCTCTGTTAGCCAGAACAATTGGTGAAGAGCACTACCGTGAATGAATGAGTGTTTTCCCGTTAACGAGACAGTTATCACAAATCAAGAAAATATCCCTCATCCCCAGAATGTTTATGGTAATGGAAACATTTTCTCGGTAGTTCCTGCAATTGCCCATTACATCATCTCTCGAACCCAGAAATATATCCCCCATCTCCGGAATTTTCTCGGTTATCTGGGAAACTTTCCTCATAGTTTTCAGGAAAATGTGCCTCTCTGAAAGTCATTTACCTAAGCCGTAAGTTTCCTGCAAAATCATGCTTTGGGAATTAATTTTAGATAAAATTTCAATTACGGCTTTCAGAAAGTTCTGGGTTTCAAGGATTCCGGCTAACGGAGAAGGCTGCTGTTCCTACCAGAAATCAGTTTCAAATGCGAGTATGTGACAGACAAGAGGCAAGAGGATGTCTTTTAAATGCTTTTAACACCCTTATTTACTTTCATAATGAACAATTTCTTTCAATTTTAAATGAATACAGAGATTTTAACACGTGCATTTTTCAGTATTTTACCCCTAAGAGCCAGGCAAAACCTTAAGGCCATAATTTTTGTTTTTTACAGGCATAACCCTTCTATTCTAGGCCTAATGATAAAACTTTGAATAAGTTAGTATCAACATAAAAACAATACTGTAACAAACTTCTAAGCCATTGCATAATTTTTTGTCCTGCAGATTGATCCTGTAACACTTGGACCTCATTTTCCAGTTACCCTGCAATGGAACTTGTTGTAGCTTATCTGCATGATCGAGCTTTACGACGTGAACGAAGGTATCGGGACCCTTTGGATCCCATAAATATAAGCGATGAAAATCTAATTAGATATTATAGGTTTCCTCGATGTGAAATTCTAAGACTGTGTGAAGAGTTAGATCCATTTTTAAGGCGTAGAACGAGAAGATCTCATGCTGTTCCCATACACACGCAAGTGTTAGTTGCCTTAAGATTTTACGCCAGTGGAACCTTTCAACATGTACTTGTGTAATGGTCATGATAAGAGCTAACCTGAAAACCTTAAGGATTCATATTACGCTCAAACGTCCACAAAACCTTCCGAGTCCCCCAGTGGAAACGTCCCCCGTTTTCTCTGTTTCCCCCGCCTTTGTCTATGGGAGCAGACGCTGTATGCTGGGACCTGTTGCCATCCATTCCTTTGTAATCAATTTAATTCTGCTTTCGATAGCTGAGTCAGAGCATTGTTAGTGAAGATAATAGTAGAGAATGAAAATGAGTTCATAGTCTCAATTTCAACGTCAGAGGGTACCGTAAATTAATTCATCGGAATAGGAGTAGGTGGACTCCCTGGTCTGGTTTGAGTGAGGGCACGCGGGCATTTTAACCGTTAGTAAGTGCCCGTCCCTTCATCCATACAGGTCCCTAACGCAGCCTAGGCCGTGTCTGTAGGGTGGATGTTGTATCCACTATGTCTGGGGACATGTCCGAGGTCCAGTAGGATCAGTTACCTTCGTGAGACCCGGCCGTCAGACACTTCAGACCACCTATAGCCCCCATAGCTGGCTCGTCTGGCCCTAACGCTCGGTCCACGAGGTGACCCGGACCACCAAGCCACACACCACTACCAGCCCCCATCATTGGTGGATGAGTGTCTACCTCAGTAGGGCTATATTTGTGTGGTGGAATTAACCCACTGGGATCTCCAGAGTTCGTCGGATAGTACTCCATGGTGGCTGGACCCCATGGCTGTTGCTTGAGTATCACTCCTGACGACTGAGTGTTGTAGTGGCAGTTGCCTAGTATTTATAGTGCTAAGTGACTATCATAGTTGTGTTATTGAGTATGTCCACCCCGTAGGGTTGGAAGGGTATTGAATATGTCCACCCAGTAATGGTGTGAGTATGTTGAGCCTGAGGGCCTAGTAATAGATTTCGTCTGTTAGTACAAACCAATTCTTTCTTCTAATTTCATATTCATGTTTAAATAAACTTTGTATTTGTATAATTGTGTATATTATTTACCTACAGTATTTACCGTTATTTCTTCCCTATTGCTTGATACTATCATTACACCTACCCACGAGCCTCCTATCGTCACGCTACCAATGGTGATATATAAGAGTAAAAGGAATTGTTACTGGCACACAGGCCCTCATGAAGGGTGGCAGCTCAAGCCCTCATAAATGGTGGCAGCTATGGTGATGTAATGAACATAGTATCGAGTTGGGAGGAATGACTGTGATACTGTAGTTTTAACTGAGTTATAACCATTTCTCTGTACGGGTATTTAATAATCATTCCACTGTAACTAATGAGTATTTCAGATTGCTAATGATTTTGTTCCATATTTTTCCGAGGTACAGCTTTTTGTGGTGGTTTGCAGAGAAAGTGAAATAAGTTCAAAGAAATACCTTGGAGTTAGGTTAGAAAAGTCTTGTTTAAAGTAAAAGGAAACCTGCAACAATAACTTGTAGAGTGTGAATAAGGTTCATTAATATTGGAAGAATTTTGATATGTAACAATCTGCCCAAATTTTTTTTCTGTTGTTAACTCAGTATTACTTACAGACAGTGAATACATGTTTGGGCCGTGGCACTAGTTGTGAAATGTTCCATCGTGGGAGTGCCCAGTGTTTTAATTCTGAGTGCTAACAGAAGCATTGCACTATATGCAAAGGTTAAGTGGATGCTAATTCTGCATTTGTAATATTCTTTAGTTATGTGTTAGGTAGGATATATATTCCATTTACTTAATATCTCGGGGCATTTTACAGTTCCTACTATTAATATTCCTATGTATACGCTATAATTTTAAAGTTATTTTAACCAGGTGCTAACGGGTCATTATTTTGTGTAACGTATGTTATGTGAACTCTAATGCCAGTATACTTTCAGAATACAGTATTATATATGTGAGGACCTTATGGTGATACGGTATATGGAAAATGTTATACAAGTGTATGGACCCAGAATTGTGAGTACGGAAATTCGTGAAGTGTTCACGCAGTGTTGCACCATACTGAGTCTGTGAATGGCAAAGTGTCTAAGTGAATTTTTGATGCCATAATAGTATCTTTGGGGAGATTAATAATCTGAACAGTAGTTTGAATAGTTGATGCATGGAGTGTTAGTCGTATTGCAGAAAATCAGTACCAGTCCTTGGGTCTTGAGTGAGCACTGTGCAGGTATCGTATTTAAAGTGGGTTATAGTATTGATTTGTTGTAACACAATGGCAGATGCTAACGCAAATAAGGGGACCATGACGGCCAAAGCCGCTGTTGATTTAGCAACAGAAGTCCTCGCTCTTCGGGCTAAACTCGCTGAGTCTATGGATACGATAAGGAGACAACAAGCTTTGCTTGATGAACGGAGGGAAGAACCGGCTGTACCTACTCGTCCTGCCGTGGTTCCACTTTTGCCCCCCCCTGCCATGGTTCCACTTGTACCTCCTCCGGCCGTGGTTCCACTTGTACCTCCTCCTGCCGTGGTTCCACTTGTACCCCCTCCTGCCGTGGTTCCACTTTTGCCCCCTACTAACGATATACCCAGCCGACCTCCTGGTCCCCATTACCACCAATACGTTCCGAGGCTGTCCTTGGACGACCTCGTTGGTCTTAACACAGACAACATCTTAACTAAATTCTGTAAGAGAGTAGAATATTGCGCAGTTAGCTCACGGGATAGATGGTATGTAGCTACCGACCGCATGGACCAGCAGATTGAAGACATGGTCCAAGTAGAACTCGGCACCGATGAGGAAAATTGGGATAAACTTAAAGCCACCTTGCGGAAGTTGTTTGTGAAACCAATCCCTCTGGAAGTTGCCTGGCAGGAATTTGCGAGGTTAGAGTACAATTTGGAAGATGATCCCCGGCGCTTTTTGGGCCAAGTTAAATCAGTTCTCACAACCATTTTCCGCCGGTATGGGCCCAGGGAAGGTGAAGAACAAACTTTGAAAGATAAATTGTACCAGAAACTGCCAGAACAGTTGAAAGAGGAGTTGATATCCTATTATTCCCCTTGTTGTCCAGTAGACACGATGGCCGAACAATTGGAGAAACTCCGACATATCTATCTGCGAAGTAACAGAACTGGGTATCCTGGTATCCGCCCAGTTCACAAGCATGCGACCCAAGAACTTCCCATAAGTGAAAGAGCCAGTCGGGCCGAAGGTAACGTAACAGGAGGAGCTTGGGGTACCAGTAGTAAGCGAGATCAACACGCGGTAGCCTTATTTGAAAGTCCTCGTAAAAGGTTAGTTGGAAAGCGACAGGGACCTTACTGTCCATATTGCCGAACACCGAATCATGATACTTCTACTTGCCCCTTAAATCCACCCCCACGTTCATGTTGGGATTGCTTGGAAGTAGGATGTCGGAGAAACAGTCAACGCTGCCCTGGACGCGCCAACCGTCGGCACTATCCAAAATATTGACATAAGGGGGTTCCTTCCAATGTGTCTCCTTGCATTTGGTTTACTGTAAATGAACGTGTCTGTCTTGCTTTAATAGATACAGGTAGTGAAGCCACCTTAATTCAGGAGAGCCTAGTAAAGACTTTGAATTTGCAACCCATCAAACCTTGTAAAGATAGATACCAGGGTGTTACGGGAGATGAGCTAAAAATTAAAGGTAAAGTAGTCATAACAGTACAAGTAACCCCCCAGTTGCAAGTCAGACACCATGCTATTGTGGTGGATGATAAGTACTTTAATGCAGAATTGCTATTCGGAGCAGATCTCCTTGGTAGATTTAGAGTAACCTGGGAACGTAAAAGGAAACTTTTCATTTGGGCAGGCCAGTCACATGAATATGGGAAAGTAGTAATGAGAGATCACATGCAAGGAATCAAATGCGTCAATAGATTGTCATTAAAGCCCGATGTACCTTGTCCACCACAGTTGAAGAGTCTCCATATTGATAGGAAGACTATTGTACGAGGCCACCATGCACCGATCTTATCCATCAAGGTGAAAGTAGAGATAGGTCAAATTCTGAGCATACGATTCACGCATAAAAGTTTCAACCAACAACCAGAGATATGTGTTAGAGTACAGCCAGATTCACGTATATATTTGCCAGTAAGTAATTGTACCGATAAATCAGTGTATTTGAGAGTTGGCACTGTCATTGGCGAATATGAGTTAATCCCAGAGGAGATAATCTCGTATGTTGACACTAAGGGAAATCACTTGGGACATATTCAACAGGTCTATGACAAATTGTGTAAAGTAAAGTCTTCAACTGAATTCTCCCTTTGTGCACCTCATCACCTAGCCATTCAAACAGAAGGGGAGAGGAGATCATCAAACCAAGTAAAAGTAAATGTAGGTGCTGATCAGAGAGTACCCTCCTCTGACTGTGTAATTTGTGCCGGAATTCCCAACGGTACAGTAAAGAAGGTCAGACATGTCCAAGAGATTTCCAACAGTATGATACCGGAATGTGACGAAGTAAAAGGCGGAACCACTAGACAAGAGAAGTTAAATGAGTTAATTAGAAACCAACCGTGGAACCATCTAGACCGAGAAATGCGTAAACGTTTGCGGAAAGTAATTCTAGCTCATGATTCCTTATTTGTTTTAGGACCACATGAAATTGGGTCAATTGCTGGTATACCCGCTAACATTCAGCTCGCCAACCCCAATCCTGTCCGAGGACCACAGTATAGACACCCAGAGAAAGCAAAAGAAATAATTAAAGAAATGATAACAGATATGAGGGATCGTAATATCATTGAACCATCGACTGCCGCCTGGTTATCCCCCATTGTTCTGGTAACAAAACCCAACGGTTCAAAGCGTATGTGCTTAGATTTTCGAGCAGTCAATAAGCATTTGAAGGTCGACATACAACCCTTGCCACGAATTGACGAATTAGTAGAGAAAGCTGCAGGAAATAAATATTATGCCACATTAGATTTGAAGGATGCATATTATCAGGTCATCCTTAACGACAGCAGCCGAGATCTAACAACTTTTAGCGATGGGTACAATCTATGGAGGTTCACACGCCTTCCGTTTGGGCTCTCAGCTAGTCCTGCCGTTTTCACTCGAGAAGTAAACCGAGTATTAGCTCCATTAGCAGTTGAAGACTGGGTACGAAACTATCTTGATGATGTAATAGTATGGGCTCCTGACTTCCCCACCTTGTTGCAGAGACATACCAGAGTATTTGAGAGATTTGAAGAGATGGGTATTAAACTAAACTTGTCTAAAT
>NW_024748698.1:0-7459 GCF_018991925.1 Homarus americanus
AGTGACTCACCATATAAAATAACTCCCCGTATAACTACCGGACATATCCACCACAAGGGTCGTCACACCTTCCCGTATAACTACTGGACATATCCACCACACGGGTCGTCACACCTTCCCGTATAACTACTGGACATATCCACCACACGGGTCGTCACACCTTCCCGTATAACTACTGGACATATCCACCACACGGGTCGTCACACCTTCCCGTATAACTACTGGACATATCCACCACACGGGTCGTCACACCTTCCCGTATAACTACTGGACATATCCACCGCACGGGTCGTCACACCTTCTAGAATTCTAATTGTATTCCTGCACTTTTAATAGATGTGGTTAGTTGTACAGTAGCTAAAACAACTATCTGTGCAGGTGGGGGTCGATATGCTCCGAAATTTTACGTGTGACTAGTGACAGCCATCATATTCCAAAATTTATCGCCCATGGTCTCATATTATTTCCCACAAAGTATGCACAGATAGCTTTAGCTACTGTACATATTAAAATTATTCTACGTGTGATTTAAGTTTTTAAATAGTGATACAGACAATGTGATAACGAGGCCTCTTTCCTGGCTGCAGAATATGTTACAACTCATATATTACTTAGGTCAGTATTAGGGCAAACTCATGTCAAGTAAAAAAAAATCCGTCACGCCTAAATTGAAATAAGTCCGTAAAAGGATTTTGATGCTGATTGATGGTCAGAATCACTGGTGTTTCTCCTGAACTTTCGTGTCTGAGGGATGGCGACCATGGCCCTCTACACCAATTTTTTTCGGGTTGTCTTTACCAGATCTCCCGAGTCTTGTATTGCTGTACTCCTTGGAGCCAGCTATTAATTTCAATTATATATCCCAGTTTCTGCCTTCCCCGGTCTTGCCCATTATTATATTACCATTATCTTCTCTTCACTAATTTATGACCAGATTGTTCTTGATAATATCCAGTATACGAGAGCCCAGAAAGAAACAAAACACACACTTATACGCGGCTCAGGTGCATTTTTAACAGGGCCTAAACTGGAGGTCTTCTCCTTCCAAAAGAAAATCAATAAACGCCGCAGTTAAGAGACAGCCGGGGTCACGTGACGCGGTAAACTGTTTCAACTATCCGGTTAATTGTTTACAGTTCCATCATTCTGAGAACCTCTTGGTCGTCTTATATTATGTAGTGTACAAATCGTTTATTTGTCGTTGTTGAAAGCTTAGATGCCTCCAGCCTGGCGCCCTGCATAGATATTAAGCTTAAAGAAAGTGACTTTCACCGGCATACATGACCTCTAGCTTACTGATGCCGACGTACAATTTCGTGAATGTGTGCTTCATGTTATCTACCTCGCCTCAATACTACCCTGAAGAACTCGCTAATGTCCGGGACCCTCGTGTTCATCACTGCCACCACCCAAAACGAGTCACGGGTGGGTCGAAGGAATCCAATTAGCAGCGCCATCGAGCCGAGCCGCCCGCAGCTGCCGGCGACGCGCCCATTGGCAGCCTCAACACAGACCTCACACATGAGCGGCTGCCACTGTCTCAAGATTCAAGAGAAAAATCGATGCACTGCAGTACATCAGGTTCTCTTGGACCCAAATGTTATACTTGCTGTTATTTTACTACTAGTTGTTATTAAGTAGCTGAGGAAATGAAGAAGTTATGATCAGCAGTTGATTCACCATCTGTGTTACTCTGATGTACTAACCACCATCTTCAGTATGTGGAATACACTTATTCACGAGTTAGTTTAAGACAGCCATAAATTATGTGGTGAATGTAAACCCTGAATGAAAGCCACCCGTACGTCTCCCTACCCGACCACCGACTGCCTCCACACTTCCTGAGCTTCACACCAAGGCGGTGGTCGTGGTTTGATCTGTGTTGATCAATATAACCTCCCTGGTACACCGCTGATCTCTACATGGTGTGTCGTGAGTCACTCATTTCCTTATCCATTATTATAAAGTCTCCTACCTTGATTTGATGGCAGGTTATGTGGTCCTCGTTGTGGATAAGGTGATGTGAAGAAGACAATGACGTTTGTTGTCTTTACTGAAACTTATTGACGTCTTAAATGTTGTTTGTTATAGCCGTTAAAGACGATTGTTTGATCCCTTGATGATGTTAACTAAAATCCTTTGACAATAGAATATCACATTAGTTGATGTTTCATTTAATAAAAAAAACAGTAAATGGATAGAAAATAATCTTCTTTTGTGGAATAATTTGCGCCAATATCCGTGGTCAAGTCCAGATAATTCGGACAGTTATGTTAAATAAAGTATCGATCCACATAAAAGAACTAAATATAATTTTAAAATTATTCATTATCTTATTTTAGTAAATTTACTCGAGTGTAATTTTTTTTACTGGTTTTGCTATCCCTAACTACCTCTCATATGTTTGGTCAACTTGGCGAACGCGGACTGTGTGTGTGTGTGTGTGTGTGTGTGAGAGAGAGAGAGAGAGAGAGGGCGCGCTCAGAAAAATTACAACTTAAGGAAAATTTATACCAGAAAATTACTCCAAAACTGGTAGTGTGACGCTGCCTTTAATGAGTTACGTCGTCACCCCCTGCTGACCCGACCACCGCCCGACCGTCTGCGGGGCAACGCTTCCCCCTGTTACTAGTTCATAAAAGTCGCGCCCCGCCTCGCTGACACGGGAAAACACTCCCAGTTCTCTGTGGATGACAGCTTTGTTGAGAACCGCCTTTCATGGTTATACATCTCGATTAAAATAAACTTGCCTGTCCGTTCTCAATGTTACAACTTTACGCAAAATTTTCGGGAACTGATGGTTATGTACGGGGGGGGGGCAAACTTTTGAATGGCTTTAACACTTCATCATTTGTTGTATGGTTTTCTTATGAGAATAGTGCCCTCATGATAAGATTGTCATGAAACAAACGCCCACCTCCTACAAACGCCATATACATTTTTTTACAGGGATTAGCCCACCCAGGCACAGGTCACTGACCCACATCGGGGCCTGGGGGGCGAAGATGTAATAATAAAAATAATAATAATGATAATAATAATGATAATAATAAAAATAATAATAATGATAATAATAATGATAATAATAATAATAATAATAATAATAATAATAATAATAATAATAATAATAATAATAATGAATTATTATAATAATTCATAGTAAATGAAATTTATAATAAAATAAAAGCAAAATTGGAAATAAAATAATACTAATAATAATAATGATAATAATAAAAATAATAATAATAATAAAGAACCATAAAGAAATACAAAAATTAAAAAAATAAGATCTAAAGTGAGAAACAATATATTGTATGTATGTTGTGCTGTCAATAGTAAGAGAAACAATTGAGACCCTGCAATTGTGTGTAAATGAGGCAGAAAGTCAGATCAGCAACCTGGGACTTGGTCACAATATTCGTGATACCATATGGCAGCAGAGTCTACCATTAGACAACACATTATGCTTCCAATATCTTCCCAGGCGGTAGTACCTCCCTGTTTGGTAGCTGCCTACTACCTACTCTGTAGTAGGTAGAACATAAGAATGGAGGAAAGTGCATTGGGCATATTGGCCCATACTGGGCAGTCCCGTTTACACCCAACCCCTATCGCTCATATATCCATCCAACCTATGTTTGAAGTTCTCCAGCGTAACTTGTTCCACTCATCCACTACTCTATTTCCAAAGCAATGTTGATCTATTTCGCGCCTAAATCTAAATTTGTCTAATTTAAAACCATTGCTACGAGTTCACTCCTGGTTGGATTGTTTGAGTATCTTTGTTATATCACCTTTGTTTAGCCCTGACTTCCATTTATACACCTCGATCATATCGCCCCTCACTCTACGTCTCTCGAGGGAGTGCAAATTAAGATGCTTTAACCTGTCTCTGTACTCTAGGTTCCTAATGCCCAGGATTAGTCTTGTCATTCTCCTCTGAATTCTTTCTAGGGATTCTATATCCATTCTGTAGTACGGTGACCAGAACTGAACTGCGTAACCCAAGTGGGTTCTCACAAGCGAAAGATACAATTTTAGGGTGACCTCGTTAGTCTTGTAACTAACACTCCTTTGTGTGAACCCAAGTACTTTGCCTTGTTTCGAGCAAATACACATTGTTGACTTGGTTTAAGATTCCTACTTATTATTACTCCTAAATCTTTCTCACAGTTGGATTTCTCTATAACAACGTTGTTCATCTGATATATGGTTTCCCTGTTTACATCTCCTCGACTACGTACTTTACATTTGTGCACATTAATTTTCATCTGCCATCTTACAGACCTCATCTGCCATTTTTCAGACTGGTAAAAGATCTTTGTGGTATTGGAATCTCCTGAGCGCGTATATTATAACTGTGAACAGACGCAAAGTTTTCCACCAATATCACCATCTGCGACCAATAATCAGATATCGTCCTCAGCTGCCGCCACCACTCGCCTCCTGAGACTTCCCTCAACCTTGCCCCTAACTTCCTATAATAGATTCACTCTTTCTTTCCTAAAATGTTTCTCCTTTTCCTACACATTTCTTACGCCTTTCCCATCCTGTTTTGGTGTCTTAACTATTTCTTCCCCTTCCATCTTCCTCATCCTCGTCTTCCTACTCCACCACCACCACCTCGTCTTCCCACTCCACCACCCTCACCTCGTCTTCCCACTCCACCACCCTCACCTCGTCTTCCCACTCCACCACTCTGCACTCCCAGCCTCCCACCGCACTAACACTCCTACCCTGTCTTCTCCCACTCCACTCAACACCCCCACTCCTGCCTCCTCCCCACTCCACCACCCTACCTCGTCTTCACACTCCACCACTCTCACCTCGTCTTCCCCACTCCACTAACACTCCCACCCTGTCTTCCCCACTCCACCAACACCCCACCTCTGTCTTCCCCACCCACCACCCCCACTCTGGTCTCCCACCCACCACTCTCACCGTCTTCTCCCACTCCACTCAACACTCCCACCTCGTCTTCTCCCACCCACCAACACCCCCACTCTGCCCTCCCACCCCACCACTCTCACCCTGTCTTCCCACTCCACCAACACCCCCACCTCGTCTTCCTCCTCCCACCCACCACCTCACCTCGTCTTCTCCCACCAACACCCTCCCATCTCGTCTTCCCACCTCCACCACCACCTCACCTCGCTCCTCCACCCACCACTCCCACCTCGTCTTCCCACTCCACTAACACTCCCACCTCGTCTTCCCACTCCACTAACACCCTCACCTCGTCTTCCCACTCCACCTCATAATAGTCTCTGCTCTCATCCTTATCGCAATCCTTCGAGTCTTTTCAGCTTATCCTTCAGTGTCTATAATTCGCCACCGTCTCCTAATACTCTCTCGTAAAGTCCCTCGGCTGAGCCTTCAAATACCACCCTGCTCCTCCCCCCTCCCCCTTCTCCTACCCATTCCCCTTCCCTTCTCCTACCCATTCCCCTCTCCTCCCAATTCCCTTCTCCCCATTCCCCTCTCCTCCCCATTCCCCTCTTCTACCCATTCCCCTCTCCTCCCCATTCCCCTCTTCTCCCCTTTCCCCTCCCCTCTCCTCTCTCCCTCTCCCCCTTCTCCTCCTCCTCCTCCTCGAACTTTGGAGTAATTCAGCAAGGTCAAAATGCACAGATACACAGACAGACAGACCGAGGTAAAGGAAAATGAGATCCCTTCTGCCGGAGCTGGAGTACCAACGCCAGGCTTGGTGGTCGTAGACGAGTGGTGGGAATTGTTAATGCGGAAAGAAGGACCTAATCATCATCTTCTTCTTCTTCTTCTTCTTCTTCTTCTTCTTCTTCTTCTTCTTTCTTTCTCCTCCCTACCCCCCACCCACGTACTCCTCCCCCCACTCCTCCCCACACCTTCTCCTACCATCCCCACTCCGCCCACTCCCCTTCCCCCCCCACTCCGCCCACTCCCCCTCCCCACCCGGCCCACACCCTTCCCCCACCTGCTCCACCCTCCCCACCTGCCCACTCCCCCTCCCACTCTGTCCACCCCTCCCCACCCTCCCCACACCTTCCTCCCCCACTCCTCCCCACTCCGCCCACTCCCCTTCCCCCACCTGCCCACTCCTCCCAACTCCGCCTTCCACTCCCTCCCCACTCTGCCCTCTCCTCCCACCTCCTCCCACACCTTCCTCCCCACCCTCCCCACCCGCCGCCCACTCTCCCCCACTCCGCCCACTCTCCCCCACTCCGCCCACTCCCTCCCCCACCCGCTCCTCCTCTCCCCCTCCCCACTCCTCCCACACCTTCCTTCCCCACTCCTCCCCACTCCGCCCTCTCCCCCTCCCCACTCCGCCCCATCACTCATTCATTTTTACGAGTCTCAGGCTGTATATTGGAAGCGATCGCTGTATGGCCGGGCAGGGAGACTGGCAGTGAGACAGATTTTGTTTGCATCTCAAAGCATTCCCGATTTTACCCGATTTTACCCGATTTTACTCGATTTTACCCGATTTTACCCGATTTTACTCGATTTTAGCTTATGTCTACTCGATATATATATATACCCGATTTTAGCTGATTTTATACGATTTTAGCTGATGTCTACCCGATTTTAGGTGATATCTATCGGATTTTTGCTGATTTTAGCCCCTTTTTACCCATTTTTACCCGATTTTCGCTAATGTATACTCGATTTTAGCTGATTTTACAAGATTATAGCTGATGTCTACCCGATTTCAGCTGATATCTATCCGATTTTAACTGATTTCACCTGATATCAATCTGATTTTTACCCGATTACAACCTGATTTTTGCTGATTACCACTTCATTTTAGCCGATTTAAGACAACCGATTTCTGGCCGATTTATACCCGATTTTAGCCGATTTAAGACTGAAATGCGAGAGGATACATTCCTTCCTACTATGTATAATAGGTTTAGGAATTCATATGTAATCATGTATGTATAATTGATACTGAACCGCGAAGGAAATATACATAACACCTCAAAATACATACGAGAAAATACAGAATTTATACATAGTTCCAGTCCGTACTAAAGTATACATAATACATTCAAATACTATACATAGGTCGTGAATACAGGAAACTAAGGTGTATACTGTGTGTAATACGAAATAGTTGTATGTATGTATGTATGTATGTGTGTATGTATGTATGTATGTATGTATGTATGTATGTATGTATGTATGTATGTATGTATGTATGTATGTATGTCCTCACTACGGCCTGACTATTTTATGCCTGTACCTGGGAGCTGATTTATGCACTGCTGCAGTATGTTGTATTTTCGTTGTATTTTCGTTGTATTTTCGTTGTATTTTCGTTGTATTTTCGTTGTATTCACTACCACCATCCACCACCACAACCACTACCACCACAACAACTACTACCACCACCACCATCACTACCACTACCATCACCACCACCACCACCACCACCACCACTACCACCTTACCACTACCACTGCCGCCACCACCACCACTA
>NW_024748699.1:0-5000 GCF_018991925.1 Homarus americanus
CTCATTGCTTCGTTCAGTTACGTATTGCTTTTTACTATTAATTTCATATGTATTTACCATTCACATGTTTTTTTTTTTTGCATTTACATTTATTATTTTATTTCTCTTATTATTCTCATTTTTTTAAAACTTATCGTCACTTTGTAATTTTTTTCTCTCCTCACATCAGTAAGGGAGACGAGTGAAGGGGGTTAGTGTACAGTATATTGTCTTGATGCTTTTTGCTGAATATTCCTTTTTTCTTTAGTCGTTGTTAGTTTTTGTTGTTTGTCGACCATGAACTTCACATTTCTTTCCCTATTTGTGTATTTGTTTATCTGTCTGTCTGTATATCAGTATGTATGTCCTTCTTATCTTGCATTGGCCGTAATTGTCAAGTTGTTGTTTACTAATCAGTTAATTAATGGTCTAACACTGACCTAACTCCCCAGGCATCGATAGGTGTGTTTAATCATCTGGTGAAATAAACTGGGATCACTGGGGTGTCTAATTTTCAGGTGCTCCGTTATACATTCTCATCTGTTTTTAAAGCTTTCTCGGTAATGTCCCTAAGTTATGTATAAAACTGTATATGAATAACTCACATAATACATTGTCGTTTAATATATAATTCATATGTAAAGTAGCAATATGTATCCGCCGGGTCTTTGTCACGTTTCCCAATAGGCCGAGACTATGGTGATGACGAGATAGTGGTGTTGAGATATTGGTAATGACGAGATAGTGGTGATGAGACTATGGTGATGACGAGATAGTGGTGTTGAGATATTGGTAATGACGAGATAGTGGTGATGAGACTATGGTGATGACGAGATAGTGGCGATGAGACTATGGTGATGACGAGATAGTGGTGTTGAGCTATTTGTAATGACGAGATAGTGGTGATGGCTAGACAGTGATGATGAGATAGTGGTGATGACGAGATAGTGGTGATGACGAGACAATGGTGAGGACGAGATCTAATTGATGTTGAGATATTGGTAATGACGGATAGTGGTGATGACTAGACAGTGATGATGAGATAGTGGTGATGACGAGATAGTGTGGTGATGACGAGACAATGGGTGAGGATTGAGACAATGGTGAGGACAAGACTGACGATGACGAGACAGTGATGATTGCGAGACAGTGATGATTGCGAGACAGTGATGATTGTGAGACAGTGATGATTGTGAGACAGTGATGATTGCGAGACAGTGATGATTGCGAGACAGTGATGATTGTGAGACAGTGATGATTGTGAGACAGTGATGATTGCGAGACAGTGATGAGGACAAGACAATGCTGATGACGAGACAACAGTGATGATGAGATTCTGGAATATTCCGTCTCGTAGTCCAGATGTGCAGCTAAATTATTTACTGGTCTCAGCTGTACCCGGCTTACCACACACAGAAGAACGGTCTAGTGGATACCTTTCATGTCGATAATTAATAGGGAATTCCCGATTGGTTAGCCTATATGCATGTACTCCGTGTGTGTGTGTGTGTGTGTGTGTGTGTGTGTGTGTGTGTGTGTGTGTGTGTGCAACAGTTTGGTCTTTCGTGTGCAAGTGAGCATGTGCAGTCAGTCAGTCGATCGTAGCACATTCTTCAGGGCTGTTAAATAAAGTCAATATAAGTAGTCACGTGATGGTGGATATTTCATGAGGGACATATAGCGTTATACTCGTCCGTCAGATTATTTTAGTTATAATGTATACCAGATCGATGGCTCGTCAGGACTTCTACTTACTGGACTTTTTCACTCGACAAGTTTATATAAAAAAAGGTAAATTATTTTTTTTCTTCTAGATTTATCATTATTTACATACATTTGTAAATAAACAAAAGATTCGACGCTAAAAATATCACGTAGGTTAAATCTTTATGCTCAGATTTGTTTATTTATTACAGTTTTTCATATTTTGTTATTCATGTTATATATACAGGAATAAAAAAACAATAACAACGTTCACTAGCTATATTATTCACTTACATAATCCACGAGTATATGTTGGGTATTGCTAAGTGGATATTTCTTTGTGTGGATTAACTTTTGTCTTGCCCAGCAGTGAAGTAATAACGTACAGTTAGGGTGTTGGCCACGCGAGGGTGCATTAGTACTTATATTCGTAACTGTATTTGTTTCTGTAGCGACTTGTGTATGTATCTGTGCATGTATCACCTGTGCATTGATTTACCTGTGCAAATATCATCGCTTGTGCATATATCATCACCTGTGTATGTATCTACCTGTGCATGTATCATCACCTGTGCTTGTATCTAACTGTGCAAGAATATACCTGTGCATGTATCTAACTGTGCAAGAATATACCTGTGCATATATCATTACGTGTGCATATATCATCACCTGTGCATGTATCATTACCTGTGCATATATCATCACCTGTGCATGTATCATGACCTGTGCATATATCATCACCTGTGCATGTATCATGACCTGTGCATATATCATCACCTGTGCATGTATCATCACCTGTGCATGTATCATCACCTGTGCATGTATCATCACCTGTGCATGTATCATCACCTGTGCATGTATCATCACCTGTGCATATATTTCCCTCTTCTGGTATCTCTACTTATCTTAAAAAGAGATGTAGTACATACAAAAGTGTCACAGTATATAAAAAGCCATACTGGGTGATGTGTTGCAGTGTTTGATGTGTTGCAGTGTTTGATGTGTTGCAGTGTTTGATGTGTTGCGGTGTTGTTTGTTGTGTTGCAGTGTTTGATGTGTTGCGATGTTTGATGTATTTGCAGTGTTTGATGTGTTGCAGTGTTTGATAATGTTACAGTGTTTGATGTGTTGCAGTGTTTGATGTGTTGCAGTGTTTGATGTGTTGCAGTGTTTGATGTGTTGCAGTGTTTGATGTGTTGCAGTGTTTGATGTGTTGCAGTGTTTGATGTGTTGCAGTGTTTGATGTGTTGCAGTGTTTGATGTGTTGCAGTGTTTGTTGTGTTGCAGTGTTTGTTGTGTTGCAGTGTTTGATGTGTTGCGGTGTTTAATGTGTTGCGGTGTTTGTTGTGTTGCAGTGTTTCATGTGTTGTAGTGTTTGATGTGTTGCGGTGTTAGAACTGTTGTAGCGTTTTTTATGTGTTGCACTGTTACATGTGTTGCATTAATGCAGATGTGTTGCAGTGCTATATGTGTTACAGTATTGCAGTGTTAAGTGTTGCAGTATTAGATGTGTTGCAGTGTTATATGTGTTGCAGTATTGCAGTGTTAGAGGTGTTGCAGCGTTTGGTGTGTTGCACTTACTACGTGTGTTGTAGTGTTTGTTGTATTTTTGATGTTTGATGTGTTGCAGTGTTTGTTTGTGTTGCAGTGTTTGATGTGTTGCAGTGTTTGATGTGTTGCAGTGTTTGATGTGTTGCAGTGTTTGTTTGTGTTCCAGTGTTTGTTGTGTTGCAGTGTTTGTTGTGTTGCAGTGTTTTATGTATCAGTGTTTGATGTGTTGCAGTGTTTAATGTGTTGCAGTGTTTGATGTGTTGCAGTGTTTGATGTGTTTGCAGTGTTTAATGTGTTGCGGTGTTTGTTGTGTTTGCAGTGTTTGATGTGTTGCAGTGTTTGATGTGTGTTGCAATGTTTTGATTATTTGCAGTGTTTGACTCTGTTGCAATGTTTAATGTGTTGCAGTGTGTGATGTGTTGCAGTGTTTAATGTGTTGCAGTATTTGTTGTGTTGCAGTATTTGTTGTGTTGCAGTGTTTAATGTTGTTTGCAGTGTGTGATGTGTTGCAGTGTTTAATGTGTTGTAGTGTTTGATGTATTTGCAGTGTTTGATGTGTATCAGTGTTTGATGTGTTGCAGTGTTTAATGTGTTGCAATGTTTGATGTGTTGCAGTGTTTGATGTGTTGCAGTGTTTGATGTGTTGCAGTGTTTGATGTGTTGCAGTGTTTGATGTGTTGCGGTGTTTGTTGTGTTGCAGTGTTTGATGTGTTGCAGTGTTTGATGTGTTGCAGTGTTTGATGTGTTGCAGTGTTTGATGTGTTGCGGTGTTTGATGTGTTTCAGTGTTTGATGTGTTACAGTGTTTGATGTGTTGCAGTGTTTGATGTGTTGCAGTGTTTGATGTGTGTTGCAGTGTTTGATGTGTGTTACAGTGTTTGATGTGTTGCAGTGTTTGATGTGTTGCAGTGTTTGATGTGTTGCTGTGTTTGATGTGTTGCAGTGTTTGATGTGTTGCAGTGTTTGATGTGTTGCAGTGTTTAATGTGTTGCGGTGTTTGTTATGTTGCAGTGTTTGATGTGTTGCAGTGTTTGATGTGTTGCAGTGTTTGATGTGTTGCAGTATTTGATGTGTTGCGGTGTTAGAACTGTTGTAGCGTTTTATGTATTGCACTGTTACATGTGTTGCAGTATTAGATGTGTTGCAGTGTTATATGTGTTGCAGTATTGCAGTGTTAGAGGTGTTGCAGCGTTTGGTGTGTTGCACTGCTACGTGTGTTGTAGTGTTTGTTGTGTTGCAGTGCTAGGTGTGTTGTAGTATTACATGTGCTGCAGTGTTTGATTTGTTGCAGTGTTTGATGTATTGTAGTGGTTATGTTACAGCGTTTGATGTGTTGCAGTATTTGATATGTTGCAATGCTTGATGTGTTGCAGTGTTTTATGTATCAGTGTTTGATGTGTTGCAGTGTTTAATGTGTTGCAGTGTTTGATGTGTTGCAGTGTTTGATGTGTTGCAGTGTTTGATGTGTTGCAGTGTTTAATGTGTTGCGGTGTTTGTTGTGTTGCAGTGTTTGATGTGTTGCAGTGTTTGATGTGTTGCAATGTTTGATTGTTGCAGTGTTTGATGTGTTGCAATGTTTAATGTGTTGCAGTGTGATGTGTTGCAGTGTTTAATGTGTTGCAGTATTTGTTGTGTTGCAGTGTTTAATGTGTTGCAGTGTGTGATGTGTTGCAGTGTTTAATGTGTTGTAGTGTTTGATGTGTTGCAGTGTTTGATGTGTTGCAGTGTTTAATGTGTTTGCGGTGTTTGTTGTGTTGCAGTGTTTGA